>NW_017306719.1:1018086-1018680 GCF_000935625.1 Nanorana parkeri | reverse complement strand
TATATTACATACTGTATGGTATATGTTTATGTACAGGCATACATGTATATATATATATATAGAGTGGGGGGAATTTATGCAAACTTTTTAGGCAAAGACCAGAGTGTCGTGCTAACTAACCACAGAGTTTTGTTATGTGTCTTCTTGCGACATAATAATGTTTGCAACTCGGGGGACATATTTTGTGACAATTCGCATAATATTTCAACTGCGCAGTATTTCTGTATGGCATTTGCGACAGTAAAAGACCTCCAAACATATGCACATCTTGAAAGTTCTCCTGAGCACTTCTTAAACTATCACAAAACTGACTCTTACTCTCAAGTCAGCTGAGTGCCTCAGGCTATTCAGCGGTCATCCAGGAGGTTCCCAGCAAGCTTTCAACAGTTTAGAGACAGTTAAGAGACAGAAAATTATAGAGACAGTTTTGAGACAGTTCTCCTTATGAATGCATTTAGGAATGAAACATAAACTAAGATAACAAATCTGTCACTATATGCACTAGAAATAAGGATATGACAGTTTGAGAGATTATCATGATGCAACAGCATTGATAAATTCTCCCCAGTATATATATATATATATGTATATATA
>NW_017306719.1:1013503-1016986 GCF_000935625.1 Nanorana parkeri | reverse complement strand
ATATATATAGGATATGTGTGTGTGTACTGGGCTATATACTTTTGTTATGCTAATCAAAATAGCCTATATAATATAGATCTCATATATAGATTTTCCCATCTACTCAATGCAACACCTGTACGGGGTCAGACAGTGTCAGGCCTGGTTTGAGATTGGCCTATGCACAGGGACTGTGCATCATTGTTGGCCCATCACTCTGATGGAAGTCCTTGCTAATCATAATAAAGCAAAGGAGGGATGATCCAATGCTCAACCTCAAAAACTGGGCTCACTGGAATTTTGAAAGCTATCTGCCAGGTACATGCCATACAAGCAGTTTTGTAGTAACACAGAGGGTTATTCACAAAAGGGTGAAGAGTTTGGAGAAGGCAGGAGAAGTGAACATTCTAGAACAACATAGCTGATTTGGAAAAATTCTCCAATTCAGCTCACTTTCCAGTTCAGCTATGTTGTCCTAGATTGTTCACTGCTCCTGACTTCTCCAAACTCTTCACCCTTTCGTGAATAACCCTGAAAGTGAACACAGGTTCACATTAAAGACCACATGTAGTGTTGGCCATGCAACATAGAGAAAAAGTCAAAGCCAACAGAGCCAAATAGGTTAAAAGAACAATTATTTTGACATACAACTCCAGACTAGGGATGTCCTGATACCGATGCTAGCATCGGAATCGGGCCCGATACAGGGCATTTTGACAAGTATGACACAACTACAGGCACAGGCACTATAGACTGTTAGACTTTTCATGAGCCAAAGGCTTACAAGATTTCAAGTGTTGCAAGCTGCAACACCTGCCTTATCCATGCTGCCCAGCTGCTCTCATTGTCAACGGGAACAAGGAGAAGAAACTCTGTGTAAATTTCTTGTTAAATAATGTTTATAATTTTCAATAAAAAAAGTAATTAAAAACATAAAGAAAAAAGAAATTAACTCTTTCATTCTATACAAATAAGTCTTTTATTCGCAGATGTCTTGAGGCTATAAGGCCTCATTCACGGACACCCGCACGCGCACGGATGTGCAGTTTGGCTGAGCGTACGGCAGCATATGGCCGCGTACTCCCATAGGGAAGAACAGGATGCTACATACAATCATACGCAGCACCTGTCCTTCCCAGGAGCGGCCCAGTACGGCCGTGAACGCCACGCGGATCTGTACGGCCAGCTCTTAGCAGTGTGAATGAGGCCTAATAGCAGGTATTGTTACCAATGTACTTCTCAATGCAGCCCACTATGATTCCAGCAAATACTACATGGAAACTTCCCGGTGTACCCACGCTCTCCCTCATGATCACGTGACATCTGGCTCCATCCATTTCTCTCTCTGACAATGTTAAGAAGCTATAATGTAGCAAGAAGCAAACAGTGAAGACCATATGACAATACAAATACTGCATAAATCTATTTTTTGCACTCCGCTTAAGAAAACACATATCAGCTTAAAAAGGCCATCCAGGGGATCACGCCTGATGAAGTTGGTAGACAAAACCTGGGTCAGGAGTGGACAGCTTTTTTTTAAAGTTAAAGTTGGATCATCATGTGAGAGTGTTATAACATTCTTTCTCAAAGCTATCGGTGGACACATATTGCAGGAAATCTTGTTCAGTGTGACTGTTTCCCAATGGAAGATATTCCTACTCACTACTTGTATAACGAAATCACTATGACAGTAAATAAGTGGAAATCTCTCTAGCAATGCCTGGGTAGCAGTAAAAATCCAGCAGTTTTCTTCAGTACTTCTTCCCCACTCTATCCAAAACTAAAGTAAATGTTTCATCTGGAATTACATTTAAAATCCTCATATTGGTATGAAAGAGTACCGACCCTCTGTATTTCACAGAAGTGGTTTACTACTTAAAGAAGAACTCCGGGCATAGTTGGGCCACCCCAGCACTGCAAGGATTAAGTGCTCATTTAGGTCTAAAATAAAGACCAAATACTCACCCGATTCTCGGTTCCATCTGACTGCTAGAGCAGTCCCCACAGCCTCTTCTACCCCTAGGCTCCAGCGGTCTAAGGACCAGTGTCATCACGTCCATTCACTTGCATTGGGCATGAGGACACTGAGGGACATTTCACAGCTGGAGCTGAGGGGGAGAGAGGTGAGCTGACGTGCTGAGGGATCGAGGATCAGGTGAGTATATATGTTCTATTTTAGACCCTAGACCAAAATGACCACTTAAAGACCACTTAAGCCTTGCAATGTGGCGGTAGCCCCACTGCAAGGGTTCATTTTCTACATGCCCAGAGTTCTTCTTTTGAAGTAGATCTAAACCTAATTACGTTCATCTCATACAATCTGTAACAAAGTGAAAAGTTTGCGATCATTTTAAAATATATACTGATTTCAGCAATAAAATACCTGGTGATCCTGCCATGAAGGTCCCTGTTCAGGAATTTCCTGTTACGGGGTAACATTCAAGGGATTTTCTTTTTCATTAGGAGCACATTGTGTTGTCACTTTGGACAAAGGGGGTTTTTCACCATTCTGCCGAAGGCAGTCAAGTGAATAACCGACCCGAAGTGAAAGCAGCAAAACCCTGTTCAGCTATTCACTTCAGCCCTGTGCGCCTGAAAACAGCTGTACATTGGCTGGCTTTGGCTCACTTCAATTTGGTTCGGCCGAACAGCCTCAGAGCATTCGGCTGAACTGAAGTGAAGAACACGTTTGCCTAAGCCGATCCGATATCTGAATCGCTTGGGGTGAGCGGTCGGCAGTTAATTTACTGCTGTTCGCCCCTATTCTCATAGGGGCCAAACAGCAGTGAGTAAATAGCCGAATGCTGCCAAACAGAATACAAACAATGTAAACAAAAGAAAAAGAAAACCTAACAACGTGGGGTTCCCCCCAAAAGCCTGCCGGCCTGACCGCACGTGAACACCCAATGAACAATTTGACAGGTGGCTGCCAAATATCAACAGATAGGCGGAGCTAGCGGTGACATCACTGCTGGCTCCGTCTATCTGTTGCTATTGAAAGGTCCCAGCCAAATGAGAACAAATGGGTGGAGCCAGTCGTGATGTTATGGCAGGCTCCGCCCATTTGTTGTCATTCAGCCGGGACCTTGCAATAGCGATTTGACAGGTCCCATCCGACTGACAACAAATGGGCAGAGCCAGCCGTGATGTCCACCTATTTGTTGTCATTTCAAGAACGATTTGAAAGGTCCTGGCCAAATTACAACAAATAGGCGGAGCCAGTTGTGACATCACGGCTGGCTCCACCTATTTGTTGTCATTCGGATGGGACATGTCAAATCGCTATTGCAAGGTCCCGGGTGAATGACAACAAATGGGCGGAGCCTGCCATGACATCACGACTAAGGAGAGATAGCAAATTGCTTCGGCCCCAGGACCCCTTCGGTTCAGTAGAACCGAAGAGGTGCTGTACGGGCTATTCACAATGTCAGAATAAAGAAAAAAAAAGACACAGCAGTGTTTCTCTCCTGGGTGGCCGGGAGCGGGAGGCTCCCAGAGCGCCCG
>NW_017306719.1:1001884-1013470 GCF_000935625.1 Nanorana parkeri | reverse complement strand
AGCCGATGTACGGCTGAAATCAGCTGTACCAGCCTGAAGTGAATAGCCGAACAGTGTTCGGCTCACTTCACTTCTGATCGGTCATTCACTCTGCTGCCCTCGGCAGCATAGTGAATAGACCCCTAAGTCTCTTCTTGGAAAATCTTCCAGTCAAACATGTATTAAGGAACGAATTTTCTATTAGGAATGTCTTAAATCTAATACCTAAGTTTAACCTTCAAGAAGCAAAACATTTGCATGGCGAAAAAGGGAGGACTACTTTCCCTGAAAAGAAAACCTTAGGGGAACTAATGCAGGAGTGCCACAAAAAGGAACTGTTCTCAGAGAAATATACCTTAAACTTGTTTGTTATAGACAGATACTCTGAATGGGACGGTAATAGTAATTGTTGTTGCTCTAAGTGAGGGACCCCTATACCACACTTAAATCTTTAAATATCATGCTACTTATCTGTACAAAGGTTAAAATACTCTGGAATACAATTTCCAGTTGGCATGTGGCTTAATGAAGAGTCATATAAACGTATTATTTAAAACAATTGTGTTCCTACCTAGTATCCAGGAAAGGATAGAATAATAATAATGTAGAAAATATTGATCATAATGAAAGAATTGCGTAAAATGGGTTGATGGAAGGTTAACTTGAATAAATAATATCATATGCCAGCTTTCTAGCTTCTTAATGGTGAAGTCTTATGGGTCTTTGGGTGGTTCTGAAAAATTAAAAAAAAGGAATCTTGATGATCGATGAGCCAAATATAGAGATACTGTACATTTCCAGTGTTAAAGTTATTTGAATAGAGTATTGTAATAGCCCTGTTATTTATGTAACGTTTTAGGACCATGCAGATTAAAAGTAATTAAAGATTTAAACAAATATTCAAATAGGAGCTTATAAAGACATCCTTTACTGATGCCTATTAGAGAATGCTAATATGTAGTGAACTTTGTGCCTCCACACAGCCAAAAAATGTATTGGAAAAAATTAAAAGTACTTAAACTTAAAGAAACCTTGCAAGTTAAAAAAGTATACACTGTGTAGCTATCAAAACCCTTAATATCCCTTTGTTAACCCTATTTTGTCTTACTTTTTTTCTAATTGTTTACCATTAATAGTTAAACTTTTTTTGTTTTGTGTTTTATTATTTATTTATTTTTGTGACACATATAAAAAAGCACCTTCATTTCATTTCCAAATAACTTTCCCATGCTTTGGGGAAACCATACAGGTTTTAAAAATAGAAACAAATGATTGCATAAAAAATAAAATAATGTATGCAAGAAAATATTGCCAAGTCTTGTGTTTTATATACAGCTACCATACTGGACACCCATTCTACTTCTTCCTGGTTCAAAGTGTCTATTTTAACCACTTGCTGACCAAGTGTTTACACCCCCTTCCTGGCCAGGCCATTTTTCAGCATTCAGCGGTAATTTGACTGACATTTATTCCATCATGCAATGCTGTACTGAAATCAATTTTATACCATTTTTGGGGACATATAGAGCTTTCTTTTGGTGGTATGTAATCACCACTGGGGTTTTTACATTACATTATGTTATAATACAATTATTATTACCCAATTTTTTGGTCAAATATAAAAGATGGGGTCATGTCGGGTAAACTGTAAAATAGCAAAAGGTTTTCCTGGCACACTCACAAGCTAGCATGTATGTTTTATCTTCTGCCCCATGTGCTCCAAGATGGAGGCTCTGATAGTTTAGAGTTAGGACTGCACTATAAGAGGTGCCTTGGCGTGGCTGTGCGGCTTTCACATTTTCTGCAGAAGACGTGTATCCAAACCGCTGTTTTTAACCTTAGTGTGAGACAAGTTTTTTTACATGCTAGCTTGTGAGTGTGCCAGGAAAACCTTTTGCTATTTTACTGTTTAAAGCCCATTCCGTGTGCACCTTACTGTAAAGCTGATGACGAATTGATGAGTGCGTTTGTCATCTGTTTTGCATGTCGGGTAAACAGCCACCAAACATGTAAAGCTTTAAAATTGCGCGCACCCGGAAATCACAAAAAACTACCATACCCAAAATTGGCCATAGGTGACGCTTTAAAAGCTTTTATTGCTCATAAGTTTAGTGTTATCAGTGATTGATGGCCCTACAATTATTGCTCTCACTCCGACGTTCGCAGCAATATGTAACATGCGCGGCGTAAAGGGTGCAATCGTCGTTTTCGCATGTATGCGCACCCGACGCATGTTTGCATGCGTGTATGTATGGGTGGGGACATTTTTGAGGGGTTTTTCTTTGTTTTTTTCATGTGTAACTTTAAATATTTTTTTGCAACTTTTATTTTATTCCTATTTTTTTCACTTAACTTTATTGCTATCACATAGGGGGCTAAGAAAACCCCCTATGTGATAGCAAATAGGATGTGACAGTTCCCCTTTATGGAGACATCAGGGGTCTCCAAGACCCCTAATGTCACCTAGGACCCCCCAAAGAAGCGGATGAAGCAGAGATCTGCTTCATCAGCTTCTCTCCAGCGTCTGAAGCTGGAGAGTGGCACAAGAATGCGGAAGTGATGTAATATACATCACTTCAGCATTCTGACAGTGGAGAGTGGACCTGAGGGAGATTGTGTACTGATCTCTCTCTGATCCCCTGTCACAGAGCCACTATGCTGGTCATGGGCTCACACCGGGCACAGTGGAGCTCGGAACAGCGGGAAGGGGGGGTGCGGAGGGGGGCGACATGGATGGGCACCTTATACAAGTGATCAATAGCCCGTACAGCAGCCAAAGTCAGGTGAATAGTCACAGCCATAGTCACAGCCAATGCGGGGAGAATGGTCTGCCGAAGCAGACTGTTTTCCCTGCATATGACAACTGGGCAGAGCCAGCCATGATGTCACGGCTGGCTCCGCCCAGTTTTTAGTAATTAGTAAGACATTAGTGAGTTGTAGGAGGGCAGTTTCAGTGTAGTGTTAGGGGAGAAAGCTGGATTGTAAGGTGTTGAGGAGATTATTATCAGTGAGGTAGCGGCTCAGGCATTTGTAGATTGGGCGTTCTAGGAGTTTGGAGATGAATGGGACTAAAGAGATTGGTCTGATATTGTTAAGGTTGGTGGGGTCCAGTGAGATTTTTTTGGTTATTGAAGTGACCGGTGCAAATGTATAAGAAGTAAAAGAAATATTTTAACAATACATGGTTAAAACCTGTTTTTAAATATTTATTTTAAATTAAAGTTGTACTACCTGCCACTGTGCTCATTTATTTATAAATAGACTTAAAATATGTGTGCATTTTTAATCATGTGTGCATTTTTAATCATGTGATATCAAAATAAAAACAGAGGAAAAACATTTCTTTACAGTATGAACAGAGAATCTTCAGTCCAATGTGGTTAGAATTAGTATTAACCAATGTGTTCATCTGCACATATCCCAATATGCCATAGCAGTAGAAACTTATTTTGCACAGTGCTCCTGTGATTTAATTAATCAAATGTAAATGTGGACTGTCCACAAATAGCTGACATGTTGCTAACTACTCTAGTGCCATAAGGACATTGAAGCCATTACTTTGCTATTTACCAAAGTTCCCATTGGCACTGAGGCATTATGAGTCTGGGTCTGTTGAATTACCACCAGAGTGAAAAAGAACTGACTTTGGCATGTTAATCAATGTTTGTAAACTGACCTGTCTAAATACACATTAAAGTGACTTAAGATAATTAGCCTGAACACTGAAATTTGAAAGTTTATGGCATTTTTTTTACATGAAATGTGGAAACCAGCATACATTTTAACAACCTATTAGACAAAGTGGCTCTGTTTTCAAAGCTGAATTATACGCTTTTATGGAATACAATTTGAACCATCCATGTATCCAAGAAAAAATAATTAAACAGAATTAGCATAAATACCTAGCATCATGCTAGTATACTAGGAGATGAATTATCAGTTCTCTAAGCCAATAAACTAATTACTTTACACAGTTCTGTCACTCTAACCTAGTGTGCATATCTCCAAGTGGTAACACAGGATGCTATTGCTCTTCATAGCTACAGTTGGGGAGTTTTTCTTTATTTATATTTTTTAACATTGATGTCTGTTTTTGATTAACATTACTATGCAACATGGTCAAGGTGTAAAGTCCAATGGACCTCCTTTAGCTGTTCACAGGGGAGGGCTTGGAACTTACGTTTAACCATGGAGACATGTTAGTACACAGAAATCCACCATCAATAATACAATAACTCTAAGGAATGAAGAATCTGAGGCTAGTCACCATGAGGTTATTTTTTTTGGAGGGGGAGGGGCATTTCCTTAAAGTCACCCTCTTGAAGCACTTGACCAAAAAGGTTTGAGGTTAGCATCAGCATTCAGCACAGCAAAGAGACTGCATGCTCATAGCTCTCTAGTTCTGAAAATGCATGCAAATATGCCTCATGTGCCAGGCTCATATTAGCTGGTGTCATGATGAAGAGGCTGTATGGCTTTATTTAAAAATAATGGTAGTAATAAATACCAGTGGCTTGCATCTGGGATATCACCATTGTTTATTATTTGCCCGACTCTTTTTGTAACAATAAGACTAATATTTCTACCTTAATTAGCTGAGCTGCAATGGGACATACACTGAAGTGCTTTTATATACCAGGAGTTTAATATATATCAAAACACAAAATGCAGAACCTCGCATTTAGAAAATATGTTAAAAAACAACCTGCAATATTAGGTATTAGGGTATTAGGGATCCGCAATGTGCCTGGGGGAGGGGGGGATGCTGATCGGGGATTGTTAATGTGTACTGTGTTATTTTTGGGCATATGTTATGCCGTATTGTATGCTTATTTTGTACTTGAGGCACTATGTTAGTGCCCTGTTCATGTGTCATAAAGTGCAAAACGAATAAAAAGATTTTTTTTAAAAACAACCTGCAACTGCACTGCCATGATTTAAAGGATTAGTTCACTTTTAAAAGAAATATCCTATACGGTACATAAACAACATTCCATCACCCTACCTAATCAGATTTTTTTTTAAATGTAATTTATGTTTTCCTAATCCCTGCTGACCTTTTAAACAATGAGCTTGCCCCAAAAAAAGTTTTCAAAGTTTTCAAAGTTCAATTTCTTCTTCCTTCTTGGATGAACCAGCCTTTAGGATGGCTACTCCCTACTAGTACAGGAGTGAGCACCGTTCTTCCCCAGAGCCTTGCACATGTGGAGTGCACTCTACTGTTGCTGTGGATGAGCTCAGTGGCTGCAACAGAAGAACTCTCTCCTGTTGCAACCATTGAGCTCATCTGACCTACAGGCTTTAAGAGAAGATAAATGCATACTTTTAAAATCTAGTTTAGGATTATGGAATGATGTTTATGGACTACAAAGGGTATTCCTTTAAAGGTGTACTGACCTTTTAAAACTGAAGTTTAGTATTCCACCTTTTTACGACATTTTAAACATTTTATTTAAGTGTAATAGTGTGTATCCCATCTCTGCACTATGTACCTGTGTTCTGTGAATGGGCAGGGAAGATCCTGTCATTCATCCCCTCCTCCTCTATTTACAAAACACAGTGCATTGAAGAGCAGTGCAACTTATCTAAAATGAGGAGAGAGCATCAAGTGAAGGGTGAATGGCGCAACTCTTCACGCTAGCAGCAGCTATTGATAACCCATACAGTTCCGGTAGTTAGGCATTCAGGGCAATATTTGGTGGCTATGAAGGTGTCACTAAGAGGGATTTTTACAAGAAGCAGTGACCTGCAGGATATGGGATACACACCATTACACATAACTAATGTGTTTGGTGCTGTATAAAAAAGAAAATCAGGATTTCAGGTATTAAAGTGTGAGTACTCACAATCTCTAATTAGATTAAGACAGAAGTCAAATTGGTGGCTGTGGCGCAATACAAACAACTCTAGATACTGAACTAAGGGCTCATAATGTTTGTTCAGGACCAGTAAAATATGTGTTCATATTCCAGTAAGTCAACATAGTTTATGGACAATCAGAAAGGTACACTTAATAACAGAAGAATGCCAGAAAGAAGCAATATGCAGCTTGAGATGTTTGTACTATAGATCATTTCTTTTAAACACACATAGATTGCAATATTTCTAAAGCAAGCTTAAAGGCTATGTAGATCATACCAATAAACTTCTGTTATTTGCCCCCTTTTGGTCTGTTTAATATACCAGTAAAAGTTTTCGTCATACCTGTTCAACAAGTGCATAAATAGCTGTTCGTCCTGCCAGAAATCTGGTGAGCTAATAACTTCCTGATCTCTGTACCTGTGTTGTCCTGTTGTCAGTTAGCATTGTTCCCAGCTCTCACTGTAGATGCCACGACATTTCCCACTATGTTGTACAGATGAGGAGAGGGGAAGGTGTTCTGCAGTCCTAACATGCTTCCTGTCCTAGGGTGGCAATGTTACTTCTTCACAAAAACAGTGAACATTGTCACCCTAGGTCTGGAAGTGTGTTACTTACACAATCATCAGGATTTTGAGTAGATGCCTACTTTCCCCCTATCACTTTCTGTGTCTCTGAGTTCCTGCCTCCTCTCACCTGCAGTATCTCTTAGAAGAATGTTTAGCCCTTGCATGTGGATCCACAACAAAAAATGAAATATAAATGAACATGAAATTCATGGCTCTGCAGTTACAAAACATAGTATATAATTCCTGTGAATTTTCCCACATAGAAATGAATCTGTTTTACCTGGTGTTGATAACTGAAGTGCAAAAAATGCAGCTTCAAGTTACAGTAGTGTGATCTACAGACACGTCATTTGTCCCTGGAGCTATGCTAGAAGTGCTGTAACTTAGATTCCTGGTGGAAGTGGAATCTCACATTTGGCTTTCTGTTAAATGTTTTGTTACAACTTAAGAAAACCATGTTGTGTTTGCTTGAATGATTTGGTGTTTTTTTTCCCCTTGTTTTGTCTGTTGTTGATTTGTTTATGTGTGTGTCTTAAAGCGATATTAAAGTCAAAAGGGTTTTAAGCTATTTTAAATGCTGATGAAATCACTTACAATGAAAGCTGCTCCTTGATGTTCAAAAGTTTTAGTTTCCTGCAGAATCAGCTGGTCCCTTGAGCACTGGTCCCGATATTCTGTTTTAGGCTCCAATCACGCCTAGCATTTTGTAGCACTTTTCTGCCCTAAAATAACGCTAAAACAAACTCCCATTCATTTCTACGGCCATCTTCGCATCTGAGCGTTTTGTCGCTTGTAGCAAAACACCTGTCACTACAAAAAAAGTACATTAGCTTTTTGGCAGATTAAGCACTTTAATGTTTTGCTTACTTGAGGCAAGAAAATTAATGAATGGGGAATTAAAAAGGTAGAAGAGCCTAGTCACATGACCTATCAAAGTTGTGGGACTAGCCTCTTCTACATGGAGTGCTTTCCCTGAGGTATGCATTTTATGAGTCATATAAAAAGTGGAATCACCTGATTGATGTGATATACATAATTATAAAATGTATAAACTTTACTTAAAAAAATAAAGAATTATTTAAATTTGTTTTATGTTCAAACACCACATTTTGTGAATATTTTGCATTTAAATAATCAGCACATTATACTGTCAATTTTGGGGGAGAGATATATGAACCCTCTGTCTGCAACACAAGTCATATTGTTTAGTCAATACTGCTGGGGAAAAAAAAATCAAGATGAATAAATGAACTTAATTTAATTTAGTGATCTTTTCTTTTTCTAGATTAAAGTAGCTGAGAGTCATCACAGGACCTATTCAATTTCTTACAAGGATGTCTTCTAATTGCCACAGATTGACAGTTTATAGCAGGGTATACATGGACGTTGTAAATCAGGATGTGACTGGTATTACTTGATTTGGTCGAGGTGGATATCAACAATCCTTTGGTGGTTTTCTCCAAAGCAATGATTTATGTTAGTATTTATCATAGTCATGTTAGAGCCCCATTATACAGCAGCAGTATTGCCTTACCTAGGCCTGCTGTAAAAACACACATTTAAAAGCACAGCAATGTGTTTAATGTTTTGCTTACTTGAGGCAAGAAAATTAATGAATGGGGAATTAAAAAGGTAGAAGAGCCTAGTCACATGACCTATCAAAGTTGTGGGACTAGCCTCTTCTACATGGAGTGCTTTCCCTGAGGTATGCATTTTATGAATCAGACATAAAATGCAGGAACAATATGAAGAAAACATTCCTGCTCCTCAGCTACTCATTGCCATCTAGTGGTGGTGGTGCTGTGCGAATGGCACCTGTCAAGCTGTATAATGCTTGAGATAAGTTCCTAGTCTCCTATTGATTTAAGTAGTTTTGATTGGGTCCAAGCACTCTGTATAGCAGCCACTTAGCAGGGGTAAGGTGTTTATACACACACTTCATATAGGAGCATAGAATCTACCTGGAGCAGCCATGTCATAGTGTCTAAAAGTGAAAGGGAAAAACTCATAAGCAGGCCTTTTAAAGACTATCACAAATGTTTTGTGTTTATGGACAGCTTAAAAAAGTCCATTGATTCTGAGTTTATCAAATTTAAAAACTCGTTTTAAATGTTCCTCCTACGTTTCTGAGCTGCTTGAATCATTTATGTGAGGAATTATTTTTAAAAATGTAATTGTATCAAAAAGGAGTTTAGGAACACTAGTGCCATTGTTTTTTAACATAAGTATCAAGTCAAGCTTTATATAGTCAGTAGCTGTGAGTAGGTATATTTAATGACTTCGGAAAGACTGTATTTATCTAAAAACTCTGAAGTATATGTTTTCCATATTAAAAAATTTCGATAAATACATTATACTTTTTTGTCATTTCTTCAAATTTAAATGAATATACTTATATCTAAATGTATCCTAGACACAAAAACATTTTGTAAGATCAAATAAGAAATGTGTATCATTGTGTCTACATAGCACAAAATCTTTTGTTTAATAATTTGGTGATCAAAAGTCATTAAAGTTTAGATGTCCAGAGCAGATTTACAAGTGCTAGTGTGCAATAGTTATCTTTATGTTACTATAACTCTATATCTAATTTGTCTGTTTTACAGCGGGGCCTAGAACTAGGAACATGCAGGGGATTTGAATTCCAATTTACTGTATATGCTACAATTATAGTTATTGTAACCATTGTGACTCGATATGACTTAGCACTTAGCAGGTAGAACCAAATGCAAAGTAGCAGCAGACACAAGCATGAAAGACACCTTGAAGCGTCAGATGCTGCGGAGTTCGATCTAGCAGCCAGGCAGGACCAAGGTTCGGTGAGTATATCTTTTTTATTTTACATCCTAGACCAAATGAGCACTTATCCCTTGCAGTGGTGGGGTAGCCTCACTGCAAGGGTTAAGTTTTATTCTGCCCGGAGTTCTTCTTTAAATAAAAAATGACAGTGAGCAATTTACATGCAAATACATGACCAGCTTCTGTAGTCACTGGCTCTACCCAATTGCATCTGCATCCTGTGCCTCATCATCTTCTAACAGTCTGTCGTGGTGTTGGTTGGTCTTACTAACTTTAGAAATGTGTGGTACAGATGTCTGTGCCAACAGAAAGTGAGGAGAAATCTCAAGAGGGACATAGATGGCAATAAAAATGTAACATGTTCTAACCCTTCCCCTCTCTTTTCAAATAACAAAAATTGCTGGATTTGGACTTAAAGTAGAGTAATGACAAATGCTGAAACAGCATTATAATGACAAAAAGAAAAGCAAAACTAGAAAACTATCATGGGAAATACAATGAAACAAATACAACTTGTGAAACCTAAGTATAAACATTTTATCAAATTATAACTCTTAAAAACTGAACTCCAGGCAAACTGTTATTAGCAACTTTAGTCTGTTGATGGAGACACCCCAGGCAGCACAGCCAGACCCCACATTACCTAAAAAATTATCTGCAGACTATGCAAAAGTGGAACAAATCCAGCAAGTGATGCAATAGTATCTGGTAGCAGCATACTGTTGTCATTACTCTGATCCCACTTCCTATTAGAAATTGTCTGGTGTTGGACTGGAATACAGTGCTGTTCTACCTCTTTTGGTGTAAGTGCTGTTGTGTTAAGATTATAGGAGGCGGGAAAAAAAAACACATTCAAGTACTTTTGCCAGATCTGTGTAAAAAATGCATTTTATTAAATATAGTTAATTCAATTATCAATGCCTTTTAATTTTGGTTTGGTAAAAAGTTCGGAGATTATTGTGAACAGCAAGGAAGACAGAAAAAGGGATCCTTCAACAGTCAAGCCTAACTATTTACTGAAAGACTGGATGACTAAATGGAAGCTGTCCTACTTTGGATATATCTTAAGAATAGCCAACTAATTGGCAAAAAAAAAATTATATGTGGAAAAGTTGAAGAGAAAAGAAGAAGAGGATTACCAGCAATAAGGTGACTGGATACAGTCAGGGCCGGATTTCCCACAAGGCCAACCAAGGCCCGGCCTTGGGGCAGCAGGGAGTAGAGGGGCAGCAGGGGTGTGGAATTCCTATCCTCTGATGCCCGGGCGGGTAGTGGTTTTCTATATTTAGCCCTGCTTTGGGCAAGCAGAGCTAAATGTACAGCGGGGAACCTGCCACTTGTTTTGTACTCGGCGACATTGTATGCAGCCTGAAGGTCTGCCGTTCTCCATGGGGGGGTTTGGCAGGTAGGGGGGCACATTGAGGAACCTTGCCTTGGGGCAGCAGAGAGAGCAAATCCGGCCCTGGATACAGTCATAAAAAGGATGAACAAGCATTTGCGAAAATTGCAAAAAAAATCCAAATAGAGGACAGATCATTCTGGAAAAAGACTATCAATGTGGTAAATAGAAGTAGATACTGAAAGCACTTTAAAAGTACTTAACCCCTTCATGACTGAGGCCCTTTTTTCAATTTTTGCACCCATGTTATATTCCACATTTTAGGCCTGAAAATGACGTAAAACCCCCCAACATTATATATTTTCTGAATGCCAAGACCCTATAGAATAAAATGGTGGTAGTTGAAAATTTTTATGTTGCGCAATATTAGCGCAACTCATTATTAAACCCCCAAAATTTAGTGACAAATTTAATTAAATGCCCCAAAACACAACAAATTACCCATTTTTTAAATGAAATATAAAAGATGAGGTTACAACGAGTAAAACGATACCCAACATGCCCAGTTTACAGATTGCGTGCGACCGTGAAACGGCGAAAAACTGCAGTACCCCAAAAAGTCAATAAAAGACACTTTAAAAGCCCCCACAGGTCATCAATTTAGAAATACCCCAAAATACTGGCCCTAGGATTATTGCTCTCACTCCGGCTAAGCCGACAGTCGGCTCTACAAGTTTAAACAGAGTCCCGGCGGCAAAAGTCGCCGGGAGTCTGTTTAAACAGCCCCGATGCTGGCGACTGTACGTCGTCAGTCACGAAGGGGTTAAACCCAAACAATTTTTTTTCTCCTATTGCTTTCTTTAGGTCTGTACAATTTTGTTCTACTTGTTCCATTAGTTCAAAAAATACACGTCGATCCAACCAAAAATCTGGTCAGCTAATAAGTTCCTGTGCTCTCTGCCTGTGCTGCACTGTTACATTGGTCCCAACACTCTCTGAGAAGTACAGAACCCCCCCCCCCCCCCCTTTTTTGAGGAGGGG
>NW_017306719.1:995269-1001787 GCF_000935625.1 Nanorana parkeri | reverse complement strand
AGTAGGGGAGCAGTTGTAGTCCTGTGGTGGATGACAATGCCGCTTCTTTATAGATGCAGTATGGAGAGTGAGCATTGTCACCCTTACCAGAGTTGTGTTACTGGCAATATCACCAGGTGAAAATAAAGAAAAAAAAAACCTGAAAAAATTTAGCCACTACATTTAAGGGCTGGTTAGCTGCAATATAATAACATTTTCTTTTTGATTTTACATACACATAAATAAATACATTTGATCATGATTGTGTTTATTTGCCTGGAATTTAACTTTAAAAAGTGTAATGTTGAAATATGGCCACTGAATTTTAATTAGCTTGCTTAACTTGCTTACATTACAAATAGCTTTAAAAACCGATATTTTGCCAAAAATAGCAAATATATAAATATCCCTCATAGTTTTTATGCAGAAAATCCGAATTTTTAAGTCATAATATTATAGTTAGTGAGTATTTTAAATAGCTAATTGCCACAGATGTAGTTCTATGGGTTTTTTTGGACTTGGAAGCTATACAGGATAGCAATTAATAATAATCAACCATCGAAGTACATTGTATAAATAATGTGCTACATTCAGAGTCCCTTAAGAGCTAACCCTAACATGTGAACCTCAGAATGAATTTAGCTGTCAGGAAAAAAAAAATCATTACACTAAGATTTATGTGACTTGTAGTATTGTTTGTAGGTTCTGAGTATGTTTTCAAATTCACTTTATTTCCTTGACCCCAGGGTTATAGGGTAAGGACATTAGACTCGATTATAACTTACACCTCAGCCTTTTCTTAATGGCTTCATTAATTATGAAGCATAAAATAGTAATAAAACTATGTAAGGTTGCACTTGTGCAGCAGATTGAATCTATTACTCGTATAACTCGACATAAGAAGCACATAACAAGAAAATAATTTTCTAATATATGGAGTTTAGGAACAAATTCAATATTTTAAACAGTAGTTAATTTCCCCTTATACCTCCAATTTCCTGAACTCGCCTTCTAGCTAAAAATCTCCTAACTAAGACATGGCATTGAAAACAGAAATTTGATTATGATCATACTTCATATGTGTGTATGCATGATCAGGTCACGTGCCTAACTACTACTTAAAAAGTAATTGTTCTCGACTTGTGAACTTTGCTACTAATGACTTTAACTTACAGTCATATAGGAGAAGTCAAAGATTTCCTCAGTAAATGATTAGGTGTTTTAGCAAGAAAAATTGCTTTTGTAGTGAATCATATGATAATACGATTATGGAGTTGTCAATACAGGATCCCTGTCACTGAACTTCAGAGGCACAAACTTTCACTTAAAATAGTCAGTAAGGACACATATCCATTTTCAGTGCTTTCAGAAACCCAATTATTACCTTGTAAAAGTAGCAATGATATAATTACTGTACTATACACAGGGCCGGATTTACTCCCCCTGCCGCCCCAAGGCCAGGTTCCACAATGCGCCCTTGGGAAATCCGGGCCTGACTATACATATCCTGTGCAGAGAGTAGAGCTGTGGGAGGGACCCAACAGGTCCTCCTGCAACAGACTGTCTGCAGAAAACTAGAGGGGAAGGTGGGTACAAGACCAGTTTCCCTGTACAAGAAGAGAAAGCAGCAGTGACTGGTCTTTATTACAATAAACTCCTGCACCAAGGTTCCACACTGGATTACTGCAAAGATCTGGAATAAACACATAAAGAACACCAATTTTCAAGTAAAAATACACATCTCTTGTATTTAGACAATATTTGCATTTCCCAGATATCAGCTTTAACCATAACTGACTTTGTGGGGCCTTATTTAGGAAAAAGATGACTTAGACGGAGACCATTTGCAAATTTACAGTTGTTTGCATCATGATTATGATTGCATTGTTGTGATTTGCATAAGAGTTGTCTGTGAAGATTGAAGATCTTCATTTATCCAGATAATGGTACTAACTATAAACAATGGTTCCTTTTTGAAATCGTGTAAGTCATTCACGATGCAGTTCTCCATGGCAGAATTGCAACCACAATAACAAAACTGCATTAGAGAAAATATTCCCCTCTTATTTTAATATTATTACCCCCTGAAGTAAGTATACACAACATTTGTTTAAAATACAGACTTCAATTATTTTATGTTATTATTAGTTATATACATTATATTATCAGACTCACTCAATGAGGCTACACAATGAGCTGTGACTATACGTACAGTTCAGCAATTGACAAACCTATTACATTTCTGTTTATAATAGCCTGAATAATAACAGATCACTTATGATTGGTTGCTACAGTACGTGTTACTCAACTTTGTAATTGATGTTTTCCCTACTGAATAGGCATGAACATGTATTCATGTTAAATAGTTGACTTATTTTCTTTTTAATGCATTTTAGAACACAGTACCCTTAAATTGATTTACAATATTTACTAATGAAATGTGTCCGCCAGGACACGATGTGCTTATATACTACAAAAATGTCAGTCTGAAGAGAACACTATACTCTGCCAATCTGCAAGATATGTCAAATAAAATCTTAGAAGTTCAATGGACTGCTGGGAGATTTGCCAAACCTTAAATAAAACAAACACACAAAGAGAATACATTTTGATGTTATCTCTTTTGATATACATCTACTCTAAATGTTGATTTAATGTAAAGTATTGGAGAAGCAGAGTAGTTCTTTGATATGTCTCATATTTTCATAAAGATCTTACAGCCAGCATTCCTAAATTTTGTCTAGATGTACATACTTATAAATGCTTTTTTGTATGCAGTTTGTAACAGCAACACTTACTAAGATGACTAGAGGTTCATATAGTGCTATGTGTATTGCATTCAATTTTCAGGAAAAGAGCTTAATAATGATGTTCTGATTCAGGGGTACTCAACATTGTTACAGGCTAGTGAAAGACACTTAAAGTGACACTAAACTTAGGAGTTAAACCTTAAAAATGCTAGTAGGGGGGCTACTTTTGTTCCCCATGGTCCCTGTGTGTGTTGTAAAGTAGCCACCGCTCCAAGCTCACACCCGTGATAGACTATAACTTCAATACAAATTATCTAAATAAACGTGAGATTGTATTATTTATGGTATAATCTAGGGATGCACAGATACTTTTCGAGTACCAGTGCAGATACTTGGCATTTTCACGAGAACTACCAGGGTTGCAGCGGTTGCAGCGGTTGCAGCTGGGACCTGGCTCTGGCACTCCACCACTGTCCTGAAATCATTAGTCTGTATTGTTTTAGAAAAACTTTAACACGACAATAAACAAAAATGTATCGGTACTCGTACTTGTAAGTACTCGGCAAGTACCAGTACTCGTACTCGCAAAACTGGTATCTGTGCATCCCTTTATTTATATTTATAAAAACAAAATCGTACATTAAAACAGAGATGTACAATTCCTAGGAGCTCCGTGTGCCCCTTACAAATGACAGCTGCCTCCTAATTTTTGAATTTTTCTCTAGTCTAGTCTTGGAGCTAAAAAGTATCGGTACATGTACTCGTACTTGTACCGAGTAGTACTGTACTTGGTATCTGTGCAACCCTAGTATAATCATACCTACACTTTAAACAATTACTCCTGTTTGAGGACCTTTGAGTGCTTGTTGATACTTTTGCTATACTACTGCTACCGTGTGGAGAACCAAATATATATACATATATGTGTGTGTGTATCTATCTATATCTATCTATCTATCTATCTATCTATCTATCTATCTATCTGCAGATAGATAGATAGATAGATAGATAGATAGATAGATATATAGATATTATAATATTTCCCAATTTTCCTTTAAGGGGCATTAAACCTTCAACCATCATGATCCTTGAAAGAATGTTTAACACTACAGTTAAAGCTTTAAAGAAACATGGACTCTTCATACTGGCAGTTTATGGGTCTGAAAAAGATTTATATCCTGAATTCTGTGTAAGAAGCTACTAGACACTCATGAATCACTTCTACTGTCAAACAGCTTCTAACAGTCCTTGTGAAATTTGATCATAATAAACTCTGCACTGTGACAGATATAATACTGGATGTAGTGAATTTCAATCTATTGATTGACTAAATCAAAATATTTCACAATAATTTTGCCATCCATGCATTCCATTAATAGTTACGGTTAATAGTTTTTTTTCCCTTCTATGCATAATTCATTAGTGACATGTTATACAAAACTCTCAAATCTGCATGGCACAGTCAAAATACTTCTGAAGTCAAAGCTTTCAGAACTTGGAAGTAAACCAAAGAGGCAGCCTGAAGACTCAAGTGCACACAGGTACCTTGATTTCGAGTGTTTATTTTCCCTCCCTCTGGATTTAAACATGCTCGGCATATCTGTTAAACAAGAGCTAAACATTGCGCTGTTTCAGATTACATCTGTTCCTCGTGCCGACTCCAAGCCAAACACTGATCATCCAATGAAAAATATGACTACCACACATAATTGGATAGTCACGCACCCTGTCAGACCAGAAAACTGCACATTGGAGAAATATTCTGGTTTCTAATAAAAATATACTAAGCACGGGAAGTGGTCAGCAAAATCTAAGCTTGCAGACAAGGTGGTTTTACAGTACTGTGAGTGCTGGTTAGGGGTGGGAGCTATCAAAAATATTCTTCTGTCAACACAGTATTAAAGACATGTTCCTTTAATGTTCTGCTAACTTATTTTTAGTTTGAAATTGCAAATAAAATGACACTGTATGTTACATTTCAATAAGTGAAATGTCCCAAAGGTACAAAATGAGTTGGAGTGGCTGAGCACTGATCATTTACAAGGTTGCATGCGGTCATCGTCACTATTTAATCTTTTTGGGGGCTGATAACCCTTTGCAATTTCCAGGAGACTAGACCTGAAAGTCACAATAGGAAACGTTGATTTCTTAGTCCTGTTTTGCAACATTCAGTGATACCATTTGCATTTGAAATAGTGTTTATTATTTATATGTACTTAAGGAGAAACAGGCTACCCTCGAGAAACTACTCTTTGTTTTCATAGTCACGGAAAGGAAAAGAAAAATGAGAGTAGTGCCATATTGTTATTCATTTTTCACAAAGTCCATTATCCCTGCTCAAAGGTGCTGTTAATTTGGGTTTTGTCTGCTAGTTAAGAAACATCTCTAGACAATTTGTTTATTTTACTCATTAATGTGGTGCAAACATATTTATCAACAGCCTGAAGAGGACATTAAACCATCCATGTCTTTCCCTGCTTGTAATCCACATTTCCTACTGTAGACATAGAGACAATTTATAATCCCCATTTTTGAGATGAAGGTTGTTGACCTAGGTGCTTGTACTCACTGATGTCCCTAATAACACTAACAAACACAGGGAGACCATCCAAAAAATGTTAACCTAAAAATAAGTCTTAATTACCATGGGTATGGTACTGCATCCAAATGATTCAAAGAATACAGTAGATAGGAACATAATACCAGACTTTAATGGTATCCAATCTGACACATGTAATACTTTAATTAATTTTATTGATCAAATAATTCAAATCCATGAAAACATTTTCATATTCTATTGTACAATACAACAAATTGAGTCACAATTGTTTTGAGCACTGAGGGATAACCCACACATATACTTGGCCAGCTTCTATCTGCTTGTTTCATTTCCATATACAGTATTGACCATTAAATCATGTCCATCTAATATTTAACACATAATAACATGTTATGTCATTACTCCCAAATGGGTTATATCTCAACGCGTTTCACAGGGCATTCCTATTCTGCTTCTTCAGGAAACCTTCAGATAGTCATAAAACATATTTATAAAAGGTCAAAGCAAAGACAGCATAAACAAACAATGTCTTATCTACTACCATATTTACAACATACCATTTTTGCACATATTACCTTGAAATTATTATTTTCATAGTAGTAGCAGTAGTAGTAATGGTAGTAGATATGTGCTGTCTTAGCTTTGACTTTTTATAGATAGGTTTTATGAATATCTGAGGGTTCACCCAAGAAGCAGACTAGGAAGGTCCTGCGAAACCTGTTGAGATATACCCTTATCACACTGAGAGTAACATTTTATTATGTCATAATTATTGATTTAACGGTCAATATATGGAAATGTAACAAGCAGATAGAAGCTAGACCAGTGCGTGGGTTATCCCTCAGTACTCCAAAAAATTGTGACTTAATTTGTTATATTGTACAATGGTATATGAAAATGTTTTTATTGAATTGAATTATTATATAATTAAAATTAATTAATATATTACATGTGTCAGAGTGGGTATGCCATGCCCTCTGAAAACGTGGTACAGCATTGACACAGGGCCACATTGTACCCTTACCGTATGATCACGAACAGACACTGCCCTATGGATCCTCTTTACCGGACATTATAACCGAGACACCTGGATTTATGAGCACAACAGTGTTGTTGTCTGGAGCACTAATTTATATCTTTGGACTACTGCTCACATTTTTTAAACTATCCTTATTGGATATTCGCCAATATATGAGTGAGACCATTAAATAAATATATATATATATATA
>NW_017306719.1:992583-995131 GCF_000935625.1 Nanorana parkeri | reverse complement strand
TATATATATATATATACATACACCCTGTTTCCTACCACGAAAATAAGACCTAGTACTATTTTTGGGAATTGCTAAAATATAAGACCTAACCCGAAAATTAGTTGTGACCATTCACAGAGCCGGTGGTGGCATAAGGGGGAACTTGAAGAGCCGCAGGAGAGGCGGGAGAGAATCAGCAGTGCCAATGAAGCCAGGGCTAGAGGAAGCGAGGCAGCAGCGGAGGGAGCAGAGACGTATAAGCCGATGCTTCCTCTATAGCGCTGGCTCCTGTCACTGGCAGCGTGATACCAAATGCACTCCGCCTGTGATGAATCGATAGTGAAAGTGCGTTTCGGTCATTCTGGCCAGCGATTGGTTACCAAATTGCTCTTGGAAAGGTACAGCACCCCTGATTGCCCTGATAACCCTATTCTTAACTCTGCCATTTTGGATTATTTAATTTGGATTTGCGTTAACTTTGGATTGTTGTACATTTAAAAAAAAATAAGACCTACCCCGAAAATAAGACCTAGTGTGTTTTTTTGATACAAAAAAAATATAAGACAGTGTCTTATTTTCGGGGGAACACAGTATATATATATATTACAGTATATATGCAGTTTTGCAGCTACATATATTATTGGATGCCATGGCATAAAAGGGGTTTGTCACGCTGATCACCTAGGACACACTGGTGTAACAGGGGTTATTACTTTCTGGAAGTTCTGGAACAAACTGGTATTCCTGCACCTGTATGCAGATGAGATAGATTGGGGTTGATTTACTAACCTTATAAACACGCCACGAACAAGTATACACCTCTGTAGTGTGTTCCCTCCCAGCATGATCTATTGGTGGAATCTAGACACCTTTGTAGTGTGTACACACCCAGCAGGTTTGTTGTGAAAAGCCCTGCATGAATTGCAAGGTGCCAATGAGCTAACCATGTTGTGTAAATTAGCTCTTCATTGTGTTGCTTGCGTTGATGAATGCAGGAATGTAAATGCATGAGCTAACCATTTTTGTCTAAACTGTGAAGCAACATTATATATGCATCATGGGCATGATTTTTCCATATATGGCATTAGTGGAAATATGCTTTTAGAGACTTGCATGCCGCTATTAGAGCGGCGTGTAGCCTATGGCGCATGCTACATGACGCGCACGTACGTAAATACATAAAAACGCGCCATAACGGCGTGAAAATGTAACATGTTGCTCGTGTTGGGTTGATAAATACGTTTTGCTGTGTAAAAATGCACACGCACCTTGTGCGTGTGTGTGTTTAGGTTAGTAAATCACCCCCATTGTGTCACTACTAGTTTATTGGGATCATTATTATATTGGACTATAATATCTCTCCAGTGTATCAGGGGACCCTCTATCTCTACCCCCAGAATGCACCACGGCATGCACTAAGAAAGTGACTTCAAGATATATTTACGTGCATCATTCACTGTAGTTGGAGAGTCTTTATGGCTTGGTTTTTACAGTGACATCTCTTTATGTTCTTTTTGTGTCATTCAAGCCTTGAGGATACTTATTCATGGACACATTTTTTTGACAGATGTATACAGGCAGCCTTGTTTGTATGCATATCGTCAGGGGTGTATCTGCCGTGAGGCAAACAAGGCGTTCGCCTTGGGCAGCAGTTTTCAGGGGGTGGCAAAAATGCTGCCACCAAAAACAGTTAGGCAGCCGGGCGGAGGAGGCAGTGGCGGTGGCGGAGGAGTCAAAAGGCGGAGTCGTCGAGGAGGCAGAAGAAGTAGCGAGAAGGCAGCGGTGGAGAAGGCGGAAGAGGCAGAGGAGTCGGAGCAGCAGGAGGGGGCAAGGTGGAGCAGCAAGAGGGAGCGGGGCAAGGCCGTGGAAACGTCGGATCAGGAAGGGGTGGGGCCAGGCCGCTGTAGGTCACCATAGAGCCGTAGGGCTGTGGAGGAGGCCAGGTCCTGCAGCGCCAGTCCAGCGGTGGAGGAGGCCAGGGACCAAGCAGCAGGTAAAATGATCACACTGCTGCTAAAGGGACCCTGCAGAGCCTAGCATGGATTCTGCACAGCCCACCTGAGAGGCTCAGATGGGCTGTGCAGGATCTGTGGTGGGGTCTTTGGTGGGCAGAGCCCACCACACATCCTGCACCGGTCTGCAGGGTCTCTGGGGGTGTGTACATGATATGTGGTGGGCTCTGCATGGGTCTAGGCAGCTTTTCAGGATATGTGGTGGGCTCTATGGGGGGGGGTGCTCTAGTTTCACCTTGCCTAGGGCAGCCCCAAACCAGAATACACCACTGCATATCGTTACCGCCTACTGTACATATTACAGATTTACTGTTTGGGGATCTGGAGGGTATATGCCTTTATGTCTCTTTGAGGCAAATCTAGGTTTCCATACTATGGGGTCTATTCACGAAGCTGTCGAAGGATCTAGCCATAGATTCGGCCGATCCTTCGGCTAGCTTCGGCCCCAGGACCCCTTCGGTTCAGTAGAACCGAAGGGGTGCTGTACGGGCTATTCACTATAGCCCGTACAGCTCCCGAACCTGGCCGAGCGGCTCAGTCGAGCCGAACGCATATGC
>NW_017306719.1:960630-989292 GCF_000935625.1 Nanorana parkeri | reverse complement strand
GGCTGAGTCGAACTCCTTCTGCACTTCAGGTCGGCCGAACATGCTCAGCATGTTCGGCCGACCCAAAGCCATGTGAAGCAAGTTGATGTACGGCTGATTTCAGCCGATGTACGGCTGAAATCAGCCGTACCAGCCTGAAGCGAATAGCCGAACAGTGTTCGGCTCACTTCACTTGGGGTCGGTCATTCACTCGGCTGCCTACTGCAGCTTACTGAATAGACCCCTATGTTTATAGTGGACTTGTGAGCTTATGATAGGGTTTGTATGGTTTTTATTGGAGGGGGGTTTGTATTTCTTTATGTTATTTTTGCATCAATACATTTTTTTTTGTATATTCATGTTTAGTGTTTGTAGAGATGGATGTCAGAGCACCTGGGGCTGTATAAATGCAATGCAAAGTGAAGCCTTTGTTCTTTCTTCTTTTATATGTCAGATTGGGCACCATTAAAGTCTGCTATTATTTTCCTATCTATTCATACAAAAAATGTTCTAATAGTGTCCCAGTTCTGCCAGGCCATATTGCTAACCAATATATCACCATGTAGCCCAATCAACATAATCTAATTTGAAGAAACGTTGCACAGGAAAGAAAATAAAACTAGTACCAATTACGACTGAAGGTTCAGTAATGCACTAAATCTATGCCTTATGTTTTCTGCTGATATGTTTGTATTGATATGCTACTGTTTTTATACATAAATGTGACATATAAATAAATTGAATTCATAAAAAATATGTCACTACATTTTTCCATTTGAAATATCAACTTCCAGAATCTCATATCCCTGTTTCCCGTTGACAACAATTAGTGTATATGAACAGTCATTTTCTAATGACTTTATTATATACATTTGAAACTCAACTTCAGCCAAAAGCTGTTTTGGATAGAGTAGAGTAGGGTTGTGGGTTGCATTAGAGGCTCTGTCAGATTTCTATTGCCTTTTGTGTCCCTTTTAGCAAGAGTGCCCTTCACTTCATATCAGGAAAGGAAGTGATAGAACCCTTCTCCAATGGAGACACAGACAAAAAAACGGGGAATGGGGAACTAAGGGAAAACCTCACTTTTATTATAGACAGAAATAAAAACCTGACCGAAATTGTACATTTTATTCTATTCAAAATGTAAAAAAAAATTAGTAGGAGCTAGGCTTTAAAACATTTATGTTTCTGCAATGTCTAGCTATTTACATAGTCTGCTGCAGTAGTAATTGATGTAATCATGTTTTCTCTACAAACCTAATTTGTCAATGATGGCCACACTTTACAGAAAATGTTCAATTTGACAGTTATTTGGCTTTTGTACAGAATACTTAGATAGGAAAATGTGTTTACCTCATTTTAGTATGCTATCATTTCATTTTCTCCGTACAATGTTCAATTCACAAAATCTTGCTTAGATTTAGAATGAGCATTATCTTTCAATGGTGATTTATTTTTTTAAATCTATCTAAAAGCTTTTTTTACTTAACTGAGTCAGCAGTTGCATGACAGACCAGGTCCCAAGTCGTTTATCTTCTCATCTCTATTGTGGGAGGGTCCTTTTTGCCAGGCACATATTGCGTCATAGTAGAGATGCACTGATACCAATACTGGTATCAGTATCGATGCCGTTACTGAGCAATTTGGTGAGTACTCACCCAAATGCTCCGATACTTACCCCGATACTGGAACTCCCGCAGTGCCACGAGGGAGCATGGAGCTGGAATTTCTGGCCAATCAGGAAACCGGGCAGGGGGTCATGACCCACTTCCTGGCTTCCTGATTAGCTAGGAAGCCAGCTTCATGCTGCCTAGCGACACTGCAAGGCAGTCTGGCTTCCTGACCAATCAGGAAGTGGGGTGGCATGTCATGACCCACCTCCCAGCTTCCTGATTGGCTAGGAAGCTGTCTTCACGCTGCCTAGCGACACTGTGAGGCAGCCTGGCTACCTGACCAATCAGGAAGCCGGGAGGCGGGTCATGACGTGCCGCCCGGCTTCCTGATTGGTCAGAAAGCCAGGCTGCCTCGCAGTGTCACAAGGGAGCATGAAGCTGGTGTGCTTTTGATAGAGGGTACTGGAAAAAAAATATCGGTACTCAATGCCGAAAAAAACGGTATTGGTGCATCCCTACTTCACAGCGATATGGACACTGCCCATTGGCTGTCAGGAAAATCCAATTGCGGGGTCATCACAAAGTGTGGAACAGTAACAAGGCTGTTGAGTGGGCCTAGACTGCAACATCGAATAGCAGTCACCACCACTAGAGGGCTGCATGATGGTGGACCCTCTGGATTTAGAGGGTTATTTTAAGTTATCACGGGTAAAAGGCTGGAGTGGAGGATACTTCAAAACACACAGGGACCATGGGGAACAAAAGTAGCCACCTTCCAGAAGGAAGGACAGTGCCAGCACCCAATTCACAGATGATTTGAGGATCTACAGCTGAGTGATACACAAATAAGATACATTTTTGTTAATAGTTAAGGTACTTGAATGCATTTTATGATTTAACTCCTGAATTTAATGTCACTTTAACTTCAACGTTAACGTTTTCCTACTTCTTCGCAGTCATTTTGTGTCTTTGTGTATGTGCTCTGGCAGGATGGGCTTCCTGATGCTGACAGCATCAAAATATGCCTGCACAAGAAGCAGAGACAGTGCCAGAGTGTTTTCACCCTATAACAAGAAGTGCCTGAACAAGTACCTTAATAGCAGGATCACCATGTATTATTTTGTAAAAGCTGTAGCTTTAAAAAGAATGAAAATTACTTTTAAAAATACAGTAACCTGTTTATAAATGTGAGTGTTTAGTGATTGCATTTATATACATCCTGAGTGGATCTCTCTTCGTATGTGTCTGCATGTCATTCTTTTCATCCAATTCTCCATCTGTCAGCGAGTGCATGTTTATTATTTCCTATAATTGTACAGCACAACATATTTGCAGCATTTTACAATGTATCATTCCCATCAGCAACTGCTACAGAGAAGTTTCCAATCAAATGTTCCCAATACAGTCATGTAGCGCACACACACACACACACACACACTTACTGTAGGGTTAATTTGCTAGGAAGCCAGTTTTCCTGCCAGCCAGTTCCACAGATAGTTACAGTGGCATAGTGGTTAATGCTTCTGCCTTGCAGTTCTGGGGGTCACTTGTGCATATCCCAGCCAGATCACTATCTGCAAGGAGTTTGCATGTTCTCCCTGTGCGTGGGCTTCCTACACATACTCTAGTTTCCTCTCACACTCCAAAGACATGCCGGTAGGCTAATTGGCTCCTATCTAAAATTGGTCCTGTATGTATGCATGTGAGATAGGGGCCTCAGAATGTAAGCTGTTTGAGAGCAGGGACTGATGTGAATGTGCAATGATGTAAAGTGCTGTGTAAACTGCCTGCGCTTTATAAATACCTGTAATAAAGGAATAAACATGCAGACTCCATATATTAAGGGGAATATTTATAAACTAGTGAATGTGACATTCAGAACACATTCACTCTAGGTGAATTTGCTGGTACATGTGTTGTAAAGTACAGTGATCAAGTCACCTGCAAGGAATGTTTGGCGATATCACATTCACTGCTTTATATCTATAAATCCCAAGTGTCCCTTAATACGACAGTGTCCCAAACAATAGCAGTAACTACTTAAAGTAGATCTAAATCCAATCATAAAAAAATCTCTTATAATAAGATTTGGGGGTATGTCATTTCTAAGTTAAAGGAGAACTATGAGGTGAATGAATATCACTCATCCTCATAGTTCGAGCTGACCTGTGACAATGAAACTGGCACAGGTCGGCTCAATAGATCGGGAAGTGAACACATACCGTTGCTCGCACACTTCCCGATCCTCTCCCTGCAGAGAACAGTGACTGGCAGTCACGGCTCCCCGCAGGGATTCCCCCCTCCCCTCTCCGATCCTCCAGTGCTGAGTGGAGGGATGAACAGGGCAGGGGGCGGGTACAGCTGGCTCTGTCTTTAGATAGGCAGAGCCAGCTGTCACTCATGATCTCGACAGTAATGTTGAGATCTGTCCCAGCTGCGGCGGTCTCAGTATAACGTGAGCTGTAGCTGGCTATAAACTGAGCTTTGGGTCACGGGAGGACACTAGTATATGTCCTCCCATGACCCTTAAGAGAACTATGGGGAAAAACAGTGTCAGCACCAATTCAGAGATGATTTGAGAGCTGAAAGATACACAAATAAGATACATTTGTGTTAATAATTAAGGTACTTGAATGTATTCTTAAGGTTTAACTCCTGAGTTTAGTTTCACTTTAAGGATTTTATTGGACTCAGTATCAAATATACTGTATAATTGAATGCTAAGTGCATGCATGCTAAGTAATGTGTAATTTTAACACTTTCAGGTGTTGTTAACTCTCATAGAAATCACAATAATTCCTCTGACAATTACATAGTTACATAGTATTTGAGGTTGAATAAAGACATTAGTCTATCAAGTCCAACCTATTAGGATCTCATTCTAGGAGTACCTGTACCCATGTATATTGTGGTCCCTTAAGAAATCGTCCAAAAGTTTCTTGAACAATTCCACATTATTTGCTGAAATCACCGCCTATGGCAGTGAGTTCCAGACCCTAACCGCTCTAACTGTAAAGAACCCCCTTCGCCCCTTGTGCTGGAATTTTTTTTCCACCAATTTTAGGTGGTGGCCTCTAGTTTTTGTAATGGAGTTCATTTTAAACAGTTTATTGCTAATGTTGCTACCACCATTGAACATTTTGTACATGGAGATCATATTCCCCCTTGATCTCCTCACCTCCTTTGTGAACATGTTTAAATTTAGTAGCCTTGTCTCGTAGCTCTGGTCCTCCATACCCCTAATTAGTTTGGTTGCCCTCCGCTGGACTTTTTCCAACTCAAGGACATCTTTTCTTAGTACTGGTGACCAGAACTGGACCGCGTACTCCAGATGAGGTCGAACCAATGGCAAAATTGGCAAAATTATAGACTTGTCCCTGCAATACATCCCCCCCTTTTTAATACAGGACAAAACCCTGCTAGCTTTGTTTACAGCTTATTCCCCCTCGAACGCATGTTCAAGGAACGCATACATTGCACATGACATGCACCTGGTTGCATACCCACTCATGGAGACAATGATTTTATCTGGTTCTCTCTTCAGAAGGTTGGAGCCCTCTTTGTTTTGCATGGTCAGCATGTCTTTCATGGACTGGGATGCTGGCTCAGAAAATACACATTTATGTAAATTCCAATGTCTGTGCAGTTTTTGGCTGTGTTTGCAGATGTATGACACAGATCAGCCCCTGCTGCAGCCTCTCACCTTCTGACTTTCTACAAAGTTACAAGACAGGGCAAGATGAAAAAAAAAACATTTTAGCGGGGCAACAAAACCATCCTTGATACTACCAAAAATAAAAGAAATACTACTAATAATAAAAAAAATGAAGAAAATGTACAAAATTCCCGAAAATAAAACAATAGTAGTACATTATGTTGTTCTCTTCTGCAAACAAAACAAAAAATATTTTAATTATATGCGCTAAAAAAATAAAATGTTCCTACTAACAAAGTTAAAATGTACGCGGTCATAAAGTTGATATTTCCTATGAAATGGTTATTAAGTTGAAACAAAAGAGAGATTTTTAATTAAAGAAAATTTCACACCTGTGTATTACATCTGAGGTTCAATTTAAGCTGCTACTTCACGTACACCATATATATGTGTACTGTCTATAGAAATTTAGATCAAAGGCACTTCATTTGGCTATAGACTGGTAATAATAATTTGAAATAAGAGGAAAGAGGTGCAAATTGCCTTTCACCTTATCTGACATTGATCTTTGCAGAATTAAATTAATAACCATTTAGCACATCTTATACTCACACTAATTAATATTTTTCTAAGGTAGCATAAAAAATCTAAACACATCACCCCTTGTGTTATGTGTTTGTATAGGAAATGGTTTACTCTACATCCTTATTATATTATGCGCCCCCAAACAAAAATGCAAACAAGAACAATACAAAATTAAACATTAGAAGAAAAAAATGAATTAGCACCCCAGCTTCAAGTGCACTCCTTTAGGCCATTGTGATGCAACTTAGTGGTCTCATAGGATCCTGGTAAAGCTGAGGATCACATCCCTAATGTTTTGGAGAAAACACTCCAGCACTGTGCAAGAGTGCAATCTTGTGGGATCTGGGATCATGAGCTTTTGGACATTCCCACTGAAAAGCCAAGGAACATCACCTTTGCCTAGGCGAGCCTGAGTCTGGGTGTAAGGTAAATATTTTTCTTTATTTCCTTAATGTTTTACTTTTTAAATGTTTTAAATTTGCATTATTGTTTGGGGGGGTAGGGATAAAGGTGTATCTAGTGCACCAGGGTAAGACAGGCATAAAGGTGTATCTAGTGCACCAGGGTGAGACAGACTTAAAGGTGTATCTAGTGCACCAGGGGGAGACAGGCATAAAGGTGTATCTATTGCATCAGGGGGAGACAGGCATAAAGGTGTATCTAGTGCATCAGGGGGAGACAGGCATAAAGTTGTATCTAGTGCACCAGGGGGAGACAGGCATAAAGGTGTATCTAGTGCACCAGGGGGAGACAGGCATAAAGGTGTATCTAGTGCACCAGGGGGAGACAGACATAAAGGTGTAGCTAGGGCATCGGGGGGAGACAGGCATAAAGGTGTATCTAGTGCACCAGGGGGAGACAGGCATAAAGGTGTATCTAGTGCACCAGGGGGAGACAGACATAAAGGTGTATCTTGTGCACCATGGGGAGACAGACATAAAGGTGTATCTAGTGCACCAGGGGGAGACAGGCATAAAGGTGTATCTAGTGCACCAGGGGAGAGAGGCATAAAGGTGCATCTAGTGCACCAGGGGGAGACAGGCATAAAGGTGTATCTAGTGCACCAGGGGAGACAGGCATAAAGGTGTATCTAGTGCACCATGGGAGACAGGCATACAGGTGCATCTAGTGCACCACGGGGAGACAGACATAAAGGTGTATCTAGTGCACCAGAACATGAATAGTGGAGAAATCTTCCAATGGAGAGAAACACTCTGGTGACAACTATCTGGTGACAAGAGTGCATTTCCCTCACTTTGCAGATTTTCCTCTCCATCTGTTCATTAATTTTTTACAAGAACATAACGCCAACAATTCATGCAGCACTTTACATACTGTACATTCACAACAGTGCCTACCCTCAAGAAGCTTACAATCTAAGGTTCCTATCTCATGCGCATACATACTGTACATGCATATACTAGGGCCAAATGAGACAGGAGTCAAATAACCTACTGGCATGTCTTTGGAGTGTGGGAGGAAACCAGAGTACCTAGAGAAAAGTCACACAAGCACAGGGAGAACATCTGTACACATGCAGTGTCCTGGCTGGGATGTGAACCAATGATCACAGTGTTGCAAGGCAGAAGTGCTAACTACTGATGGTACGAACTGTGAATAGGGCACAGAAGGCAAAAACTGAGGTCTTAACCTTTCCATACTCTATACAAAATATAAAAGGTCTACTTTAACAATCATTAATTTATAAACTATGGGCAAAATAAAAAAATATATATAGGATGAATTCTGTCAATAGCATTAAAATGGCAGTTTTTGTCCTTTTGAGTCGCCCCGTAATATATTCCAATTACCAGTGATTGTGCCAAATAATCTATTATTTTCTTAAATCCTTTTGTTGACAGGCTCCGCTCTCCACTCAGATGAACGGACTATTTTTGCGATGTTTCACTTTTTCAAAATCATATTTCACTATTTTTAACTTGCAGTTTGAAAGCTCGTAAAATATCCCCCAAACCATACACTTTCTAAAAGCACAGGACTGGTCAAACAAAAAGGTGGTGCTACTAATTTTGTACATCCCATGATCGTTATTATAATATTATTTTCCAGGACTTATATAGTTCCAACAGTTTGTGCAAAGCTTCACAATATAAGGAAGACATTACAATTGCAGTACAAATCAAAACAAGATGGTAAGGAGGACACTGCCTGTGAGGGCTTACAAAAAGGGAGGGGCAAGTAAGTAATACATGAGGGGATGAATTGTTTGAGAACGTGATAGTTCAGTGGTTAGTTTGAGGTGGCATAGGCTTCCCTGAAGAGATAAGTCTTTAGAGATCGCCTAAAGACAGTCAAAGTAGGAAATAGATGGACAGGCTGGGGTAAGGAGTTTCAGAGGATGGGAGATACTGTAGAGAAGTTCTGGAGGCGAGTATGGGAGGAGTTGACGAGGGAGATAGAAAGCAGGAGGTCTTCGGAAGAGCGGAGGGGACGGTTATGGTAATACTTACTTTTACTTCCTAAATCTCTGTACTTGCTGCACCAGCAATGTGATGCATAGCACAACCAACCCCGGCATTCCACCCTTGTGTAAAGGATAAAAAATCATAGAAAAGGGGAAATCCTAAATTACCTCGGGGAAAATGCTGCCCCGTTGCACAAATGTCTATCAAAACAATATTTTCCATAAAGATACTCTAAAACCACTATTACTGTACACAAACAGAACATAACTTGTACATGTACTGAATCGGTAAATAAGCAACTTAAGCAAAAAATAGGGAAGTTGGCTTCACACCTATAAATTGTGGTAACGCTCAATACACATTGCGGTGTGTGCTCTCTGTTGATGTGTATTGCGATAAAATGATGCAGGCATACACAACACGCACAGTATCTCATAACACGGGGCAATGTGTTGCAATGTACTGCCATTCCTAGAGTTGAATTAATGCAATTTCAAAAAGTTGAATTGAAGTAGTATAATAAATTGGGTGCATTGCATCTGCTCTCTTGGCTGGTTTCTCTTTATCTTTCAGGTCTTGACCTCCCCTCCTCCTTGAAGAGACAGAAACCGCTATTACCAGAAGATTCCATATCACTGTGATTTAAAGGGTAGCTTTAATAAAAAATAAAATTATGGTGGGGTGAAATTCAGACTGGAAATAAGCAACCATATGGGGTTTTGTACCACTTTGGTCTCCATTTGTTGTGGCTTTAACTTTATTGGGGGGTAATGTCACCCTCCTGTGTGGATGGACAGTGTGTCTGGTGGTACCTGGTGGTAAACAGATACCTATTGCTGAAAGACTGAGCGGGTGGTTTGGTTAATGTTTTTTCTTTGGTATTGGCCTGTATAAATATACAGTATATATAACATTGTTTATGAATAAACTGTTTAAATTTAAAAATGAAAGAAAATGATCCTAGCATCCTTATAGTTTTATTTTATGTACTGCATACTTACAGTAGTTATAACCTGGGACTCTGGGTTTGTATTGTAGTTTTTAAATAAAAGCAGGAAATTGTCCACTTTAAAATGTTTGCACAGTGAAATTTAATATATTCTCTGCTGTGTAAGCATTAAGGGAAATTTGAAAAATGTGTTCACTAGAGGTAAAATAATTCCATAGGTGTGAGACGGGATTTAGGAGCTGATGTAGTCTGTAAAGCCTCCATCCTGATGTTTTTAATACAGGATTTTGACCTTGTGCATTGTATACACCAAAATAACTTCTCAATTCTGTTCTAGCATTGACTATAGACAGTGAGAACTATATCCCCAGGACTATACAAAACCTAATTTACTCCCCTTCCTCTTTAAGTTTAAAGAGAAAATAACAGTTGTTTCAAAATGCCTTTGAATTTTGTCAGAATGGCAAATCTTATCAAATTGATATGGTTGCCCTAACTCTTATATATAACCCAGGCAATGGTTCTACTACTTAATGAATATGCCAACATCTATACTACCCACACTGGTCTTCTCTTTAAACATTAACACCACCCTACCCTTAAAATAGTTCAGAAATTTGGTCCCATATGAAACCAATCCTTATCAACATGGGTTTCAACAAGTATATTCCCATCTGGGACAATAAATACTTCACAGAACTGATCACTTTGGAAGGACCGGACCTGTGCAAAAAGTTGGCATTTCATAACTCTCTCAGTTATACTGTGGTAACATACTTAAATCCTTCTAACAACTACAAACGGAGAATTTTCTCCCAAGTTCCATTTTTAGGTATTCCAACCCCCACCATGCCCTCAATAGTCAAAAGAAACTCACTGATCGCACACTACACAATATGGAATTGTTTACACTCATAGCTCATTCTCAGTGTAAACAAGACCTTATATCTAAAATATATAATGCACTACATATCAAATCTCACAACTCAATATTGATTAAAGAACAGTGGATATAGTATATAAGCTTGACAGAAGTTCTGCACTGAGAGACAGGATGGTCTCAATCACATATTCTGGAGATGGCCTATAATGGTCCAACACTGGCAAGAATTGTCTGAAACAATTAACCGTGCTTTTAATCTTCACTTTTCTCCCTAATACTAAACCAGGAAAACAACAGCACAACACTGGCTATTTCCCCAATCTCACACAAAACACCTTTGGTTAGACAAGGTAAACGCTATCCTACATTTAAAAAGTCTAACTTAAACCCACAGAGGTGCCTCCCAAAAATTTGAGAAAATATGGTCTAGTTGGCTTAAAGCAGAACTCTGAAATTCTTAAGCCTTGCAGTGGGGCTACCTCTGCACTGCCAGTGTTAAGTGCTTGTTCAGATGACTTAAAGATCTTAGACCGCTGCAGTGGAGGGGGAGAGCGGTGGAATGGACCGGTCTAAGAGCCAGCTGGCTCCAAGGATTGGATGAGTATAACGTTTTATTTTTAACCCTAGACAAAAACAAGCACTTAACCCTTGCAGTGCGAGGTTAGCCCCACTGTAAGGGTTAAGAATTTTTTCCCAGAGCTCTTCTTTAATGATCCTATTTTTCTGCCCGTTGTTCTAGGATGCACAGACTCTTTGGTGTTTATATCCCTCAGAAAAAGTGAATGGACCTGTGGCAGTGTAAGCCAATGCCACGGTGGAGGATGGCGACCTTGGCACCCAGGACTCTCGGCCAAATGGGCTGAGAGGTTCCAGAAAGTAAAGCAGGTTATAAGGAAGAACCTGGCTTTTCAGGTTATTCCAGGTTTTCCTATTTGCAGCTGGGATCTGGAGCTCTGGAGATTTCGTAGAGCTCTGGGTGGGATGAGATCTCCAGTCCTGGGGCCAGGTGTTGCCAATGACCAGCCTGGGCTAATCAGGTAGCTGAGAGCAGCCTTATCAGGAAGCCAGCCGAGTGCTCAGGGGAGTGTTGGAGTTGTGTGTGTGCAGGGAGCACACGGACACAGACCACCTCGGGTGCATGCTAGACGCACACGGAACAGCCAGGGGTGGCTGGGAGAGGTCAGGAAGGTCGGTGACCCTAGGACCTGCGGTACAGACTGCTAAGAGAGCAGAGTGAGGGCTCACGAGGGGTGAGCAGCGTGAGTGTCTTGAAGCTGAGGAAAGCTACAGAGCCATAACAAGGACTGTCTTATGTTGCTGTTTCAAGCTATTTTGTGTTTGCCCTTTTAATAAACTGCATTCTACTTGATTTACCTGGACTACAGTGGAGTGTCCTTGTTACAGGACATTATACCTTAATAACCCCTATTTGGTATTTCTACTTTACAGGGTGGTTACACAATGAAAAGTGAGTTACTTTATAATCATATATCCAATATTTTAACGAATGTCTCGTATGTTTTTAAATACTCATTGTTTCAAGTATTTACACTTAATAATACATCACTATGTCCTAAGACTTTATTGGGGTTTTTCATATGTTATACCCATAAAAACATGCTCGCTGACCTCATTTCAATATTATTAAGCTTTGCAAGCCACACTGTTTTGTTCCATTCATGGTTTGTTCTCTATTTGTTACTCTTTTTTTGGCAAAACAAAATATGGAAAAATGAAAAAAAAAAATGAAAAATAAAAATGTCCTTGATGAATAAAAAAAGTCAGTGGAAGTGAATGCAGTAATGGACCACAAAATGCACTAGGATAAATTGCAGCAGTCTGGCATAAATAGTGGCATGAATGCTTGGAATATTCCCACACCAAAATCCCCTCATGCCCTGTAACCAACTTAGAGCTCCCCTCTTATTAACCAGATCTTTTCTGTATGCACATATAAATAAGCCAAAGTACATATTTATCTTTACAAATACATTACCCTGTATTTAACTCTAATAATTCCATTTCAGTTGCAGCTTAGACTGGCCTTCCTTAGTTTATGAATGATCCGATCAAATCTTTTAATTATTTATGAGTCCTCAGGAATACTTTTCGGAGGTTTGCCATCCTGCATGAATAAAACCATCAAGTGACATCTTGGATTTCACACGTACGGCACAAATGGCCTTGTCTAACACTTCTGCCTGTCGTATGCTGTTAAAATTAAATTGCGCCTCAGGTAAAATTCACAAATGAGATATTTACCACTTGACCAAGTTGATACCTTTCCTACATCTTTTAATTATCACATTGTTTTGATGTGTTATTAAACACAGTTATATTGATCAAGTTTGAATTTAGCATGCTTTTTACAAATAATTACAAATTCAAATATTATTATATTGGATATAAAACAGCAATAATACATTGATCACCATACTAAAGACAATGAAACATTCTCTTGCTTATTAATGTTATGGCAACATCTTCACACAGAGTTTTTTTTTGCTCCCTACATGTGCACTACAAATCTAAATTAATTGTTTGGGGTTATAGTCATATATTTTACCAACATGCAAGAATATTTAGAAATAGGCATGTTTCTGCCTATTGTGCTATAACTGTCTGCCTACAGTTTTGGGAAGCTGAACTTTGGACAAACAGCCTTACACATTTGAAATACATGTGGTGTATGGGAGCTGTCTCACCTGCCAAAAGAATTAGTATTTATGCCCATGTAATGTTGCACAGCCCTCTAGGACAGCGCAGCCAGCTATTACAAGTGTTCCATATATTACAACACAATGATCCAAACATATATGCAGCAAAGGAAAAAAGGTATTACGGTGTTATTGATATGGACAGTCAACCTGGTAGCCATCCCAGGGCACTGTCTCTTCATATCCCAGTAATTCTATTCCATGAACAATAAACAGTAAAAAAGAGAAAAGAAAAAGAAACTGCCCATTCTGTCTGATGTCTTTTATGCATCAAATATGTGTAAACAGTGAAATTTCTTTTATGTTTCAAATCTTTGTCAAGAGGCCAACACTTTATACCTTTGCATATACGTTATCCAGTTTGCCTATTATATTTATCTTTAGCCTATAGGCTTATTTCACAAAGCCTTGCCTTAACTCAAGACTCTCTAATTTAGCCATGTTGCTGTAACTTTCAAACATTTTTGAACTCTGAAAACAACTATCACTTGTTTTTCGTTAAGTATCATTATCCTGGTGTGTTAGCTTTGTGACTTAAGCCTATATGCATCAATTACTCTGGCAAGCCTCTTCCCCACTGTGGGGGCTCTATTGGATTTCTACAGTAGTGCATTAAAACTCTTCCTTGCATTAAGAAAATGTGGCATCACAGATCTTTTATATGGAGATTGGAGTGTCATGAAATAGGACACACAAAGGGAAGTCGTGTATCTTGCAGCACCGCCAGATATGGAGGTAATAGAGTTAAGTTACCCTATAGCCACTTCCTCTTCAGCAATCTTGTGAGGAATTTGGATACACTCATGCTGTTTTCTCTGTTACCCTGCACTGGCTTGATAAGGATTCATGGGCAAGCCTGATTTCTATGTCTCTCTGGTATTCTGTAAAATGTTAGCTATCTCTCCCATTCACATAGTGAAACCCTTTACATTGTTTCCACTTCAAAGTATTTTATTAAGTTTAAAGTTTAATACAGAAATAGCAATAATATATGACAAATGATCACAGTTGTTAGACAACCAAGGAACAGAATCGGGTTGCAGTATGTAGAGCCTTCCGCCCAACACATGAAGAAGTTCCTCGCAGGAGTATCGTGAAGCATACACATACGGTAAATATATTCTATCAAGAGGAGGTATTATTCCAATGTCGACCGCAGATCCACAGGAGGACCCAGATGGGTGAAACCCTTTACATTTTTTTAAAAGAGGAAAGACGTCTAATAGTATTCTGCTGCATGCATATGGCTTCAAATGACATTAATTGATCAAATAGATGAACTGTGTCACCTAATCAACAAAAGAAATGAGCCAATTGGTTATACCTTAAGGTATCAAGTGGAAAAGACCCCCTGGTTTGAGTTTACTAGATGGTTTTAGCTTGTTACTTTCCTTATATCTAAAATATCTTATCTTTCCCTTTCCCCCCATTTATAGAAAAATGCTACATTCTATCCCAGTGCAAACAATGGAAAACCACCCAAAGCTAGTAAAAGGGAGGGTAAAGGTACCCAGTCCCTTTTTTATTCAGGGCATCCCAAGTTTTTTAGTGTAAATAGAGTAATTTGAATAGTAATTTGGTGTTGAAGCCAAGGAGAATATGGCAAGTGGCAACCTGACATTTTTTCTAGATCGACACATAGCTTGTCTTTGGCTCCCAAACACCAATTATGAATATACTACTAAGTCCTGGTTCACACCTGACCGTTTTGTAGTGCGTCCTACGCTCGATGAACGCACTACAAAACGGACCAAAATGTAAAAAGCATTAAAGTCAATGGTATAGTTCCCACCTGTCCGTATTTCCGTCCGTCCCGAACGCACTACAAAACGGCCCACGCATGAAAAGGTCCCGAAGCGTTTTTGCTGCGTATTGGTCCGTTTTGTAGCGCGTTAGTGCCCATAGACTTCGACGGGAACGGACGAAATCACTGAAATCGCGCATAGAACGCGCGTTCCACACATGTCTACAGAAGACCACTCCCCCAGAGAGCTGTTGGAGAAGAAATTATTTTAATGTGACATGCGTGCAGCTATTTATGTCCCATGCGTGCAGCTATTTTAATGTGACATGCGTGCAGCTATTTATGTCCCATGCGTGCAGCTATTTTAATGTGACATGCGTGCAGCTATTTTATGTAACATGCGTGCACTTATTGTTATAAACAAAATCGTAACTCTTTTTTCAAATCAAATATATTTTATTGGTAAAAGATCAAGGGAAAAAGTTTAATTTAACATTTTGTTTCCACAGTTGATATTCTTAAGAAAAAGTGGCGTAGTATAAAGGACGCGTTTACACGTCAACGCCGGAAGGACCGGGAATACCGCAGTGGCGCGGCTGCCAGTGCCCCGTACCGCTATATATACGCGGAGCAGCTCTCCTTCCTAATCCCGTGCATTGAAATGTGGAGGCAAGTCACGTACATTTCAATTAGTATGGCATTAATGTAGTCTCATGTAACATGCATAGAATAATATATATAGCACATACTTATGTCTTGTTTATTACTCTTGACAGCACCGACAGTAGCTGGGAGCCTGGTGAGAGGCCTGAAGAGGAGGAGGTAGAATTGGCCACATCGCCGACAGCACTGACATTCTCCCCAGGACCACTGAGCCCACCCCCAGGAAGCATTACAGCAACACCACCAGCCCCACCTCCAACAACAGCACCGCCGACACCAGGCACCTCGGCCACAAGAACGAGGGGCACGCTACGCCGGCGTAGCGTCGTCAGACCACGGCGGCCACGTTTTGCCAGGGAGGAGAGCAGGCTGCTCGAGGTCCTGGACAGCGTCACGAATCCACTCCCCAGGCTTTCCAGCGCAGGTCATTTCCTGCTCAGCTTGGAGGAGAAACTAAACATGGTGCCTTTACAGAGACAGTCGGCAGCACGGGAACGACTAATCCGATTTGTCGATTCCCTAATTCTCCCAGAAGACTTTTAGTTGAAGAACTTATCCTCATGTCCACGTAGTGTCTGAAACATAGCCCAAAATTGCCCTCTCTCCTCGCGGTTGGCTATTATCGGATGTATCCAGAATCTTCGCCTACTATCCCTCCTTGCAAAACTGCTCTCTGCAAAAAAATCCGACACACACACCACAAAGGTCTTTTTAATACAGGAAAGGGAAATGCTGCGTCTCAGGAAGTCTTTTTCATTGGACGCTTGCGGAAAAACAGGAATTCTTCTTCATTGGATACCTCTGTTGTCGCTCCAAAACCCTTCAAAACGCGCGTGCAACGCGCGTTTCTAATGTAAAAAAACGCACTAAAAACGCACACGAAAACGCGCCAAACTTCGGGAAGAAAACGCGCGTGTGACGCGCTTATGCAATACGCACAGGTGTGAACCAGGCCTTAGCCAGTCACTAACCTGGAACAAATATGAAGGATGAGAGCTAATCCTTTTTGTTAGTAGTACTACTAGTGCAAGTCTTAGTAAATCCAGAATCAGAATAAATGCTTGCACCTAGTCTACACAGCCCATCTTTCTATCATCACAGATTCACTCTAAATAAAAAATTAAGCAAAACAAGTGTTGTTAGAATTTAAGTCCCTATGACCCCGCCCCTCATCATACTCTCAGGGACCCAGCAGGGAAGGTTTCTGTCTGGAGATCATGATTCCATCCTACCACATCAATGAGGCATCTTTATTGGTTTTCCAAGAAGCTGTATTATCTGCTTCTAGCTACACTGACTGTTCATTGGCATATATGCAGAAAGCAGGAAGGGTAAGGTGACACTGTTGCTCTACTGACCCATAATGAGTAAACTAAATTCAGAACAACACTACAGTGCTCTTTTTTCATACATTTGTAAAATAAAGGTAATTAATAAAGCTGTTATATAATCTTACTGGAAAAAAGCAGACATTGTATACAGTCTATAATATTTTCTCCCAGGAAATGTGTTTGTACCACAACTACAGTATAGCTCTTCAAACTAAATCCAAATGAGAGTTTACTTGTGCATTTATCAAAACAGTAGAAAACCTTTGTTTGCCTTTCCTTTCTAAAAGTCATTACCAAATATATTGACTAGATCCTCAAGGGACCCAAGAAACAGCAGTAATAGATAACTGTAGTTTTACAGTAATAAAGGAGAAACTTAGAAAATAAGAAAAAGTCAATGCAGACATCAGGTTAGGACAGGCTATTCCAATTTGATACATTGTTGTATTTTTCTAGGTCTATGCACCAGGTGGTTATAAATCAGCTTACCCTCTACTAAGGTATACGAGCGTCACATTATCACTGCCCTGTCCTTTTATACAAAAGGGATGCATTCTACATAACAAAATACTGTCAAAATGTAACCTTGTTATTGCCTACTTGCTTTATAACTAGAAACATAGGTAATGGACAAACTGCAGATTACAATGTAGACAACAACGGGCTTATTAAAAAAGAGAGTACGACGAGTAATGGCAATGTTAAGTACAGCAACCAAATCAGATTAATGTTTGCAGTAGTTATATCAATGAAAGGTGAGTTCTGATTTTCTGCTTTATAAGTGACATTATAGAAACATAAAAGAGTGATGGAAGAAAAAGACCCAGTGGTCAGTTGGGTCTGTCCCTTTTTGTGTTTGTTTGTTTGAACCTTTTTAAGTATATATATATATTTATTTTTTGTCCAAAGTATATTTACTGTAAATGTAGTTAATGTTAACTGACTCACTACCTCTGCTGCAAGTCTGCTTCAATCATCAACTACTCTTTCGGTAAAATTATATTTTCTAAAGCCATATTCTTGATCTTAGCTTTATTTTACTGATTAATCCTTATTTATTATCAGATATGTGATTTACTGTGCAGGTTTTTTGTCAGCATTTGTATTAATCATTGTTATTTTGTTATTATGCAGAAATTAAAGTGTACGTAAACCCATTGAGTAAATTCATTTAAAAATTAATCTTCATTGTTTTTAAATCTGCAGCCCTTATTGAGCAGCACATTGGTGTAGTGGTTAGTGCTTCTGCCTTATAGCACTGGAGGTCCCTGGTTCAAATCCCTATCTGGTCACTGTCTGCAAGGAGTTTGCAAGTTCTCCCTGTGTTTGGGTGGGTTTCCTCCCACACTCCAAAGACATGCTGGTAGGTTACTTGGCTCCCCTCTAAGTTGACCCTGTATGTATGCATGTGAGATGGGGACCGATGTGAATGTGCAACTATGTGAAGTAGATTGTTTGTGCTATATAAATACCTATAATAAATAAATAATTAAAGGACAACTACTGGGAGAGTAAATTGTACTGTTCTCAATACTTTGAGCCTGTGTGTGACACTGCAGCTGTCACACATCAGCTCTATATTTTGAGATCTGATCAATCGCAAACCACTGATCACTTAGCTGATGGTCTTCTCCCTGCAGAGAGCAGTGACTGTCAGGCACCGTTCCCTGCAGGGATTCCCCTCTTCACTCTTTTCCCCTCTATTCCTCCAGCGTTCATTGGAGGGGCAGACAGGGGAGGGGGGCACAGCTGGCTCTGAAGCCCGCAGAACCAGCTATGCCCATATCGGCCGCCAGCGCGTTCTGCACATGCGTGCCGCCATTTTGGAGTAGATCTTGGTATACACCGAGATGGCAGCGCCCGCATGTTCGAGCGCCGCCAACTTGGTGCATACCAAGATCTACTCCAAAATGGCGGTGAACGCGCCGGTGGTCGATATGGCCTCCGCTCGTTCAGCGTGTGATGTCACACGCTCCGCTTCCAAGATGGTGGCGGGCTTGCACAGAACACGCTGGCAGCCAATGTGGCCGCCCGCTTGTTCTGAAAATGAATTTATGTATGCCTAATATCGTTTTAATATATATTACATTCATTATTTCGGATTCGGACGAATCACCGAATCAACTGATTTAGTTGATTTCCAGGTTTGTCCGAATTCAAATGCACATGTCTACCCTCCAATGTTTTTTTTCTCAGCATCCCCTACATGAGGCAATGAAGGTCAATAGGTTCTGATGTAACACTTTTCTGGTGAGTAAGAGCACACACAATCTCCATATTTGGGCTCCTGGTTGTAAACTTTACCTAGTGCCAACTATGTTGCATACTTATTCTGTAGACATTTGCAATTGTGATTTCACAGTTTATGAAAGAAAACGGCTATAATTTATCATATAGTTTTATTGTTTCTGGAAGCAGAATGAAGGCAGATAATCCATAATTTCCCATCTTCAACTTCTTTTCTTTTACTAATATTTGCCCAAAGTATATTTTTAATAAACATTACATTAACCCATGCATGCATTGAACCCATGCATTTAGGCCTAAATTCAGATGCATTTGTGCTAGCCTTTGAATTGGTTCAGGTAGACCTAACATGTAGATTTCTGGGGTTCTATGTACACCCATGGGTCCTAAGTTGAGGTTTCCATGTGTTATACATGTGCATGTGTTCTATGTTTTACACTTACAGGGGTTCTTACTTTATGCTATGTCCTAAAAATAGTAATATATATTTAAAATAAAGCATAGTTTATTTAAATTATACTCAAAGAAATAATGGAAGCTGCTATATTTGGGCTCCAAATGTGTAATTATGAGCCTACTTATACCCTACTTATACCCTCCAGAAGTGATCTATGGAACTTACCATACACTAAATCTCAGGTCATATTGCAGTGAGAATGACTGTTGTGCGACTTCCAGGAATGTTCTAGAGCATAGGTCAAAAAGCAGAGCATAGAGTAGAACATTGTACTGTATGGGCACAAGATACACAATATTTAAGTCTTCCTCTTTAAGATATGGGAGGAGGATAATTATATGGACAAGGCTAAATACATGACAGAGGCAGAACTAAAATTTCCCTGATCCCTGGGAGACAGCAATGGCTCCAGAGTTTGGGATGTAAAACCTTTTGATCCAAGTGTACTGTAGCCTTTTTCTCATTTGCTTTATGAAAGTACTAACTGTTTTTGTATTATTATTATTATTACTATTATTATGCAGAATGTTAAAGCAAACAGTCACTTTTTATTTAATAACACTGACAAAATTAAAGTAGGAGTCACTGTTTCCCTATTGTTGGATAGGGAACCTCAGAAATGCCAGTGGTATGAAGATATAGCATCCGTTTTGTGCACATATAGTTATTGTAAGTTTGAATCTGTTATGGATTAGCTACATACTAATGATGTATTGCTTTTCAAAAGAAGAAAAGCCCATCAAAGAAGATCACAGAAGCACAGCACAAAAATTGATTAGGTGCACAGTTCTAATAACGCTAATTCCATTAGAAAAATATCTGTCTCTCATTATTCATTTTTACACAAATATAATCCTTTTTAATATTTCATTTTACAGTCACCTCAGGTTAGCTATTTTTTATTTTAGATATGAACCTGGAAGGATAATTCTTCCAAATTATAAATCAAACATACTGTATTTTAATTCAGCTGTTTATTGGAACAGATTAAGAAGTTGTTAGGAATTGAAATGGGAAGAATGGCAATACATCAAACCATGCTAAAAGAAGAATAGAAAAATAACAGAAAATTGAAACAAAAATAAATGTATTTGAGACATCAATAAATGTGAAATCTTATCAGCCAAGGTTACATCACTATCACATTTTGGGCTACCTTAGAGAGGAGAGGGTGACCTCTGTCTGGGGATAGTCTACTGGCACAACTTTTTTCTATAGAATGACTACATACGGTATGTCTGGATAGCCAAAGACTTTCATAGATGCTTTTATTCTTTGTCTGTTCACTCTTTGTTGTTACCATATTAGCCCAATTCTCTAGAGCTCTATTAGCCCCAAGTTTGTGTTCCAGTGGGTGCTGGGGGTAGAAAAGCAGATAATGATCTGTATGGGCTTGTCTACTGTAGACTTACTATACACATGTCACCTCTCTCCTTAAAATGTAACACACTGTCCAAAAAGGGTCATTTGTTATTTTGCCCATTTTCCTCTGTGTGAATTTGTGAATTTGATGTTCGTATGCACCTGATTTAAGTGTTCACTCAAATATTGGATGATTTGATCTTGACCCACATATCATCCACGTACCTAAACCAAAGCCTAGGTGTTATTTCCTTGAACATTTTCAAGGCTTTGCACTTCACTTCCTTTGCCATATACAGACCAGCTACAATAGAAGACAATGCTAACCCCATTCCACAGCCACGTTTCGATCTGTATCAGTAATACCTGTACATGAAAAATGTGGCTTTGGAACAAAGTTCCAACAAGAAAATGTACTTTTTCTGTCCACCTGCTGAGGTTTTGTCAAACACACTTGAGCATTAGCAGGTGATGACACACATCCCTATTGGTGATCTCTTATTTAATAACAACTTACTACACTCTCAAGATAACTTTAACACTTGGCTGTTTCTGATTAACCTTTGTTGCTGACATCACCTGTCTTGACTTTGCTGGACCTCCACCTTTCCTGACCTCTGCTGGCCACACCTGACTTTGTGTTTTGGCTTCTATTTCTGGCTGAAATTCTGTTTTATACCCTGGCATAGTTTGCATCTGGCTAAATGCATCCTTTGGGCTGTCCTTAACTATAGCTAAAATTAACAACTAGTACCCCAATTCAACCTCAAGTTACTGGTTGCCATCAGCAAGGTCATCCTTGTGGCTTCCAACCAAACCATAGGATTGCTCTGGTACTTCCAGACCCTACACCTTAGCAACAGTCTTTCACCATTCAGATAGGGGTTCTTTGCATTTCATTTCATCCTATGTCAGTCTGTATGGATCCTTGCTCTCATCTGGGATCCTTACAATAAGTTAACATTTGTGTGTATGATTGCTTTAAGGTAAGCCTACAGTTTCTATAGTATCGCTAACATAAAAGTTCAGCACTGCCATGGAAACAATTAACAAGGCTCGTACCATTGCTTTACCAAGCAATACTTGATTTAAATTGACTAGTAACAAGGTTGCAGATGGATGTTAGTTCTTCTTTTTCTTCTTGAAACACACAGGCATATTCATCTCCTGCAAGCATATTTGTGCTTTGACCAAGGAAAACAACAGAATACAACAGCCAAGTTTCCAAACGATCAGTAGACTTTTTTTCTATAGGGGTTTCACAACATTATACTGGTAACCCATACCTAACCTATAGTTATATCTAAATATCTCCGAACCATTTTGTTATGGAATGCATTGTAACAATATGAGATGTGAAAGCCATTGCTATAGAAAAAAAAAGATAATAATTTTGCTTTAAGACAAACATATCTTGTGATCTTGTTTCAGTCAGCCCTTACAAAATCTACTTTCTTCACCATTTTTTCCTTCTAATAAAATACTTTAATAAATGCTTGTTATATTACATTTATCCAGGTGTGCCTTACAGCTGTAATTTTTATAAATGTTCCTGCTGTGCTTATTTGTGAACCCTTTTCAGTATGGACATGATATACTTGTTATTTCTAATTTTTATCTTTATTTTAGGCAACCTGAACCAAAATGTGCCTGGAGCAGTTAATATCCCTGCTCATGATAAGTATAATCTGATAGATTATATACAGGCACTTGTCATGTCAAACCAGTTTTTTAAATACAGGTATCAGTTTACAAACCCAATGAATGTTTTTGTTGTGGTCTAGAGAAAAGCAAGATTAAAATAATGAAAATGTCAATCATATCCCATGTTGATAGTTTATTAGTAACATCTTTACAAGTCTGCATAGTCTCCATTCTGAAAGCTGTTGGATATTTGGTGTGGTAACAACTCCAAATTGCACACAGATATAATAAGGAAGCAAAGGTAGATCTTGTCAATCAAAACTACTCATACTGTATATAACATGCACTGGCTGATTCAGAAAAATACTATTATTGGATCAATGATGTAATTAAACTGAAAGAATCATGATTAAATAAAGGAGAATGCGTTATTCTAGTTGCATGTAACAGGCTCAAGATTCGGATCTATAAGGCATAGTTACACTGTTGCGTGATAATTGGGCTTGTGCAAAGACGTAGTAAAAGGTGAACGAAAACATGTAAACTTTATTAAAGAAAAGTCAAACCATGTGCTAAATTCATTACCTGGGGAAACACCAGAGTGAACAATCATCACTCAGAAATGTCCTGGGTTAAACAGAAGAAAATTGTGAATTAAAGATGATTGCACACAATTCAAGGTTGATCTTTATAACAGTATAATTGACTAGAAAGCTTTTTAAACATGGAACAGTCCTTAAAAAAATTAATTGGTGTGCCAATATGCAAATAGCACAGACTTGTGACCATGCAGGGCACATATGGTCATAGAGAGAAGAGAAGAGAGAACGGCGACTGCAGCATAGCTAAATCTTTCCGTCTAATGGGCATGGCTTTGCCAAGATATGGTCAGATTTTGAGCTTGAGTTTTTCAGCTTGGTTGGATTGGGTGTTAAAGTGAACGTATGATGGCTTTTAATAGGGGTGCACCGATACGGGTTTTTCTGTATCTAGTACCGATTTTTTCCAGCGGTACTCGCCGATACTGAGTACCAGTCCCGGCATCCTGGTCCAGCATGGGCCCGGCTCCCCAGCCAATCAGGAGGCTTGGTGGCGGGTTATGACTTGCTGCCCGGCTCCCTGATTGCCTGGGAAGCTGATGTTCTATGAAAAGCACACCGGCTCCACGCTCCCTCGTGACACTGGAAGGCAACCTGGCTTCCTGGCCAATCAGGAAGTTGGGCGGCAGGTTATGACCCACCGCACAGCTTCCTAATTGGTCAGGAAGCCAGGATGCCTCGCAGTGTTGCTAGACAGCATGAAGCCAGCTTCCCAGCCAATCAGGAAGCCAGGAGGTGGGTCATGACCCACCGCTCAGCTTCCTGATTGGCTGGGAAGCCAGCTCCATGCTCCATCACTGCACTGCCAGTCAGAGGGAATGTCCCTCTGACAGGCAGTTCCGGTATTGGCGTAAGTATCGGAGCATTTGGGTTAATACGCATACTCGCCCAAATGTTTAGTATGGGCACCAATACCAGTATCGGTGCATCCCTAGCTTTTAATATTTTTTTTTCATTGTTTTATGTTCAAAGTTCTGTAAACTTATTATATTTTTATAACTTGTATAAAATATTTACTTTAAAAATTCAGTCCATATCATCTAGTAGAGATCCTCTGACTCCATCAGTTGTGTATCTTTAATTTGATCTCTTGTTTTTCCAAGTCTGTTTAGAATACCAACAATAGGAGGGGGGGTCTGTAAAAACCTTTTCGGTACTAGAATAGGAACAATAGGAGGGGGAGGTCGGGAAAAACCTTTTTGGTATTCAGTTCTATTTAGAATATCGGCTATTCAAACTATTCACAGCATACAAGTTAGTGTGCTAATGGACAAACAAATTCAGTTTATTTTAAAACATATCTTTTTCCTATATACTGTATATATTTATTTTATGTATTTGTTGGTTATAGTATTGTATATGTAGGGATGTTAACCGCTGCCTATCTGCCTCATAATTTTGAGGTACTGTTAAAAATATAATTTATTGTACAACATTAAAATCCAATATTTGTTTGCACATAGAATACCTAAAATTCATACACTTCTTAAATATTTCCCTTATTGTTTCTGGAGTTTGTATTCACAACCAGGAGACAAATAAGAAGTTCCCATGTGGGTTGATTCCCTGCCGTTAATTGATGTAAAAATATTCGGATAATACATGTGAAAAGAAGAATCCCCAAGGGCTGGTGAAATAGAGACTGTGTGGGCCTCCCTCCCTCCCCTGGAATATCGTCCTTCTCTGATCCAAGGGAGACATAGCACCTTATATTGGATCTGTTCCATCTAGCTGACTTTGGCCAGCTGTATTCCTAGTTTTCTGTGGTTCTGCCCGGGAGTAAGCATGCACCACAAAACTTGCTTTAACAAAAAGCTCCCCTGATTAAGTTATCATGCAAAACGTGTTGGGACAAAATAAACTACACGCCCTTGGACCCAATATCTATTGAATAATGACCAGATGGTTGTATAAATATATGTGACAAAGATTCTGTAGAGTTGAGTAAGGACTGTAGTTTTCTGAAAGCAACTAAACAAGTGGAACATTTAAGAAGTATATGAATTTTTGGTATTCTTTGTACAAATAAATATTGGATTTTTACTCATACTTGCCCAAATGCTCCGATATTTATCCCGATACTGGAACTTCTGGTCAGAGGGAGATTTCCTCTGACCGGCAGTGCTGCGAGGGAACATAAAGCTGGCTTTCCAGCCAATCAAGAAGCTGGGCAGTGGGTAATGAATCGCGGCCCAGCTTCCTGTTTGGCTGGGAAGCTGACTCCGTCCTGTTTGACCAGCTCAATGCTGATTGGCCCGGAAACCGGCTTCCCAGCCAATCAGCATGGAGCCAGCTTCCCAGCCAATCAGGAAGCTGGGTTGTGGGTAATGACCCGCCTCCTGGCTTCCTGATTGGCTGAACAGCTGGCTTGATGCTGATTGAGCCGGCCAAACAGCATGGAGCCGGCTTCCTGGCCAAACAGCATGGAGCCTCGGCTTCCTTAGCAATCAAGAAGCTGGGAGCAGGTAATGACATGCTGCCCGGCTTCCTGACTGCCCAGGAAGCCAGCTCCATTGTATTTGACGCAGATGCTATTAGGCCAATACTTTTGCACCAGATTATTTAAATTGTTGAAAAAATAGGTCACCAGCACTCAAGAGATTTAAAAATAAATAAGTCCTTTTTATTGGACCATGGTGTCACGACAATCAAATAGAGCCGACGTTTCGGGGCCACGCAGGGTCCCTTTCTCAAGGCAGAAAATGTGACCATCACATTTTCTGCCTTGAGAAAGGGACCCTGCGTGGCCCCGAAACGTCGGCTCTATTTGATTGTCGTGACACCATGGTCCAATAAAAAGGACTTATTTATTTTTAAATCTCTTGAGTGCTGGTGACCTATTTTTTCAACTGTTCGTTTTGCACGGTGCCACCCGTGGAGTTACTGCAAGCACCATCCTTTCGTACTGGCCGGGATTGCTGAAAGGTGTGCGGAGATCACCTTCACCCTACTGCAACTAGATTATTTAAATTGACTTTTGTGAGCCCATGGTACTTGCAGGGCCACCCATGGCTCGAATTTCAGCTGATTGAGTAAGAATCTGCTTTAGTCTGCTTTAGACTTTAAAGTGACCCTAAACTCAGGTGGTAAATCTTAAAAATGCATTCAAGTACCTTAACTATTAACAAAAATGTATCTTAGTTGTGTATCACTCAGCTGTAGATCCTCCAAACACTATAATCTCATTACAAATTAGTAAACAAAACGTGATATGCTAGTCCATCACGGGAGTGAGCCTGGAGCATTGTCTACTCTACAATACACACAGGCATCATGGGGAACAAAAGTAGCCAACCTCCAGAAGGAAGGACAGTGTCAACATGAATTTAGAGATGATTTGAAGATTTACAGCTGATTGATACACAAATAAGTTACATTTTTGTTAATAGTTATGGTACTTGAATGCATTTTTAACATATAACTTCTGAGTTTTGTCTCACTTTAAGTAATTATTATATATTACCTGCATTATTACCTGCACTGATATGGTGTTTTATTGTCAATGCAAATTAAATATATTTATAATGGTTAAAGCTGAACTCTGGGGATAAATGTTTATGTATACTTACGTAACATATACATACTTACTGAATACTGGACCACTGGTCCGAATAATGAATTACTGGACCAATGTAAATATACATAAAAATATGGAGTTAATATAATGTGAGGGAAACTTCCAAACTCTTGCTCAGACTAACAATGAATTACACTAACATTCCATAAGTCTGAACAAACATTTAGGTGTACTTCTTGATTCATTAATACAACAATGAGTTCTTAGAACAAATTAAGGAGATATGCAGGATGTTGCATCCTGCACAATAGAAGTATTATTCAAGTGTAGATTCTTAGCAAATGTGTCTCATTTAAGTGATTTAGGTAAAAGGATTTCCTCTTACTGGGAATCTGTCAAAACTCGATTCCAGCGTGTTTTGAGGTTAGCCTCAAAGTACTTCAGAAATGTTTTCAGACTTTGACACAAAGGCAAGAAAATGCTATTGAAATGCCATGTCAGTGCTTACAGCTCTTTGTTTATTAAGAACTGCCATGCTTTCCTTTTTATCACGTAATTAGTTACAGGAGAATATAATATATTGTGCATTGTGATGAAAAATGCCAAGGTATTCCATCTGTATGCAGTTACATATTATAAGAAATAATGTATATGTGTAATTAATGTATAGTATATTGGTTTAACAGTAAAGTAATACAATTTCCTTAAACAATTCGTGTTTTTTCAACATTAAAGTCACTTCTGAAGATCCATTTACTATGCTCACACAAATATTTTTAAAGGAAAAAAAAAAATTAATAGCATATTCGATTTGAATCCTTCAGTATAGTACAATCTAAAACAAAAATGTACCATATTGCTGCTTACCAGTTCCAAGATGTGGTGGCTGTGTCAGTTTTAAATTTGTTAGGCTAATATTTTTAGCAAGTACAGAAAATACCTGTTGATCTTGCCAGAGATGCAGCTTCCTTGTCACTTCCTGTGAAAGGAAAAAATAAACACTCATAATATTTCTTGTGTAAACTGCTAGTCTCATCAATCTACCATCTATGGAAGTAAACAAGCAGACAAGTTTGAAGTCCAGCCTGGGTGACAACAGTGATGCCTATAGATACAGTGCAGGAGTGAACATAGTCACCCAGGGATAGAAGGTGTCTTATTCGCCGGATTAATAGGTGAAAGCAAAGAAAAAAAGCCTGAAAAATTAAAATGAATGCAGCCACCACATTTAAGAACTAGTAAGCTGCAATGTATTACAGTTTTGTTTTGCGGTTTAGATGAACTTTAAGAAGTGCATGATCAAAAACAACATGGATGCTTTATTTTAGTGCACTGAAGGGAGACAAAAATAGTTCAGGCTTGAGCGACTCCTACGTTCTGCACAGGACCTTCACAATCATTAGATGTATTTCAAGGAATCACAGAAGACAAAACAATAATTTTCTATTATTTAGCATATCATATTAATTGAACATATAGATTGAAAATGATTCTTGAAAAACATTTTGGGGGTTATTCACTAAAGAGCCGAAGGATCCAGCCATAGCTTTGGCTGATCCTTCTGCTCGCTTCGGCCGCCTCTGCCCTTCGGTACAGTCAAACCGAAGAGCTGCTGTACGGGCTATTCACAATAACTCGTACAGCAGCCAAAGGCAGCCGAGTGGCTCAGCCAAGCCAAACGCATATGCTTCGGCTCTGCTGAGCTGTAGTGACACCCGAAGCGGGGAGAAGGTTGGCTGAAGCTAACTGATCTACACACAAATGACAGCTGGGCGGAGCCAGCCGTGATCTCATGGCTCGCTCCACCCAGTTGTAATGACAGATCAGCATCCCCAAATGACCTGGGGATGCTGATCTGTCATTAAACAATAACAACTGGGCGGAGCCGACCGTGATGTCAAAGCTGGCTCTGCCCAGTTGTTATTCATTGGCCGGGACCTGCTAGAAGACTCTGGCAGGTGCCGGCCAATAGGAAACAGTCAGGTGGAGCTAGCTGTCACCGCTAGCTCCGCCTAATTGTTTTTATTGTGCCAGCACAATACGGAGTCCGTCGTCTGCGGTCGGGTCGGCGTGAATGTTTTAAAAAAAAATTAAAAATTTCTTTCCTTTAACATATATATATATATATTTTTTTATTTTCCTATTTTTTTACATTTTTAAAATAATTTTTCAACTTTTTTTATTCATTTAACTTTTTTGCTATTATGCTTGCTACCTCGGAGGTACCGAGCAGAATAGCCGAGCCGAATGCTTGGTGGCATTCGGCTATTCACTTACTGCCATTCGGCCCC
>NW_017306719.1:949511-959612 GCF_000935625.1 Nanorana parkeri | reverse complement strand
TATATATATATATATTTTTTTATTTTCCTAGTTTTTTACATTTTTAAAATAATTTTTCAACTTTTTTTATTCATTTAACTTTTTTGCTATTATGCTTGCTACCTCGGAGGTACCGAGCAGAATAGCCGAGCCGAATGCTTGGTGGCATTCGGCTATTCACTTACTGCCATTCGGCCCCTATGAGAATAGGGGCGAATGGCAGCAGGTGAACTGCCGGAGCTTCGGCTCAGCCGATCCAAATGTTGGATCGGCTGAGTCGAAGTCCTCCTGCACTGACCGAAAGCAGCCGATGTATGGCTGATTTTAGCCGTACAAGGCTGAAGTTAATAGCCGCACAGCTTCGACTCAATTCACTTCGGCTCGGTTATTCACTTGGCTTCCTCTGGCAGCCAAGTGAATAACCCCTTTGTGTTCTAAGCAGGCACTCAGCAATTAGTGACTCCAGTGCTGATGATTATGTGCCAAAGAGGCTTATTTCCTCTATTTCCACTACTGTTCTTTAAAAACTAGTCAACAGTCAAAAGTAGTAAAGCAACAGTTACTACCAAAAATTCACGTATTTCTATAATTCATTTTAAAGTTCATTACCATAGACATTTCCAGCTTTAAAATAATTGCCTTTATTTCTGTGCAGTTATCTAAAACTAAGCCTCATTTTGAAGTAAAGATAAATAACTAAACAGTTAATGGGTCCTCTCTTTAACTAATTCATTTCTAGGAACTGTATGTATGTTTGTTTTTATTTTTAAATACTTACAAAGTATGACTTTTAGCTGGAGTTAACTGAGGGCTAATTCAAACCAGCCTGGTGTGCATTTAACGCATGAGCATTAAAGCATGTTGCTGATGCAATGAGGTCGATTTATTAAGAGATCTTTAGAATGTTCACACAGAAAAAATTGTGAGATTTACCTCAATTATCCAATTATGTAAAACGAAAATCCCTGTTTACTTATTTCATCTGATAATTGAAGTGAATCTTTACACATTTTATTATGTGAACATTCTCAGATCCAGGGCAACTATGGAACATAGTCCTCATAATTGGGCTGATTTACTAAAGGAGTTAAAAATCTTCACACAATCAATTGTGTGAATATTCAAATCAATTATGCAATCATGTGCATATAAAATAAGAAAACAGGGTTTTGTTGTACACATGATTGGATAATTGAAGTGAATATTTGCAAAATGAACTGTGTAAAGATTCTCAACACCTTTAGTAAACCAAACTTACTTTTCAGAGAGCTCTGAGATATTGGCGTTGATTTACTAAGGAAAATAGGCTGTTCACCTAGCAAATGATTGCTCACTTTGCGCACTGTATGTTCATTTTGCAAAGCGAATGTTTGTGAATAAAGTGGAGCTGTGTACACTTTGGATACCCAGTTATGTGGTAGCAAAACCCTTCTTTTAATTGCCCTTCCACATGGTTGTGTATTTAAAGTGAACACAACTTCATCTTGTTTACCAACATTCACTTTGGAAAGTGAACATTTACTCTGCTAGGTAAACAGCCTCTATTCCTTTAGTAAATTAATGCCAGTATCTCAGAATCTTGCCATATTATCTTATAATTCTAAGGCATTCTTTTAGAACATTCAGATAATTAGCAGGGTTTTTTTTTTTCTTCACTTGCCTGGAGGGCTCTCCTGTACATTTGTTATATCTAAAAAGAAATTAAGTTTTTCCTTAAAGTCTACTTTATTTAAAATGAAACCCTATTTTATAAGGAATACTGAAACTCCTTAAGTAAAAAAATAAAATAATAGAAATTTAGAGTTTATGAGTTCAGTGACATGCACATGAAAGAATAATAGTGCATGCAGCTATCACTATAATATCCCACAAAGCCACATGACCCTTAAAGCAAAGAAGGTCCTTCTGTGGCGACCTATTGCAATTATTAAAAAGAAGGGAAGGGGGCGTGTCCTAACCATGGCGGCGTGAGGTGCTTGTTCAGAGAGCTCCGCGGCTTCAGCGTATGAAGGGAAGAGTGCTATGTAGAGGCTACATTTCTTTACAGAATGGACAGGGAGACTGCCGCTGGCTGTTAAAAACAGTTCTATAAGTGGGGTGGCTTCAAGAAACTTCATCAGGACTAAAAAGGGCATGAAGCAAACTTCACCCCCCTTTGTCCTTCCCTCCCTTTGTACTCCTAGTGGCTTTAAACTACACCACACAGCTGTGTTCATCTGTGGGTTCCTGTGGATAACCTGGAATCTCTTTCTTTATTTTTTTTAAAGCATAGATAGCTTTATTTTTGCACATTCGGCACTAGTACTTTACGTTTCATCACAGGCCTGCACAGGATTCTCCATCACTGTAAAAATGTAGATACATTGTTCTGGAGGTGGGGTTTTTGTATGCGGAAGAGTGTTTAACTACCTCCCGGCCAGCCGCTGTGTATACACGGCCTGCCGGGAGCTTCTTGGATGTAACTGGGCGTGTATACACGTCCTGTTACATCTGCCTTAGTCAAGTAGGATGGAGGAAGAAGCTAGGAACATGATGACCACATGGAGCTTTTTTTGCCAAGGACCTATTGATGGTATAAAGCAAAAATCATGCAGAGAATTTGCAAGGACACGCTGAGCACACATTTTGGGACATGTTGACCACATGGGGTTCTTTGCCAGGGACAAGCAGAACAAACGGGTCACTCTGCAAAGGACATGCTGGGCTAATAGCACTCTGCCAGAGCAATGCTATGCACAAGAGATGCTCTCCCTAGGACCTGCTAGGCACATCAAACACTCTGACAGGGATATACTGAACAGTGGGCAGGCTAACCACATGAGTCTTTGATAGTAATATGATAGGCTATAAAGATTACATGTTCTGAAACGTAAGCATGCTCATATTGTGCCAGCTGAGATCATCTATGTTCTGACACATGCATTTATACTGACTGAGTTTTGATCTGATATGTCAATATTCTATGTCTTAAACAAACTGATGCAACCTGCCACAGCAACCGATACCTAGATTCAGAGGTACCCTTCATGACTAACAGCATCTCTGCCTGCATACCACACTCTCTCTCATCCCCATTAACCCAGTCACTGGTTGGGACAAAGTGTAGGGGAACAATCGTGTGACACTTTATTGAGCAACAGCACACATTTTATAGCTCTCAGATCCCACCTACCCTAGGAAAGATTGCATTATTTCTTTTTAAATTACCTTTTCTGGGAAATAGCTGAAAAGGTTAATGATAAAGGGATTTTCAAAAGGTTTAAAGATAAAGGGATTATCAAGATTATCATATCAGCAGGCTCATCAGGGAGGAAGATGTAGTTTTCTCTGCAGGGAGCCTATTGCTTGGGGGAAGCAGTCCAGACCTAGTGGTGCCAGCAGGACACACCAAATGTCCACCGGAGAGTTCCCTAAATGCAGGTGCTAGGTCCAATACATGTTACAACACAAGCCCCACCAGCAGTCACATATCTCCTTACACTTACAATCCCTGTTTTCAACAGCCTGCTAGCTAACCCTGACCCCCTCCCACGGGTTGGGTTCTCCCAAAGCATAAGTCCACATGGTAGTGATAGTCAATAATCCACACTGGAGAGCTGAACTTGTAGTCCAGGGAACGCGCATGACTCCATAAATAGCCTACAACAGGTAGGTTGTAATTTGTAATCCAAGGTAACGGTAACTCACAAAAAAAAGGCCACTCAAATAAACCAGGGTCATCCAGAATATATAAAATCCATCACACAACCTTTTTCCTATTTTTGCATTTCTGCCATTCAACAAACAGGCACAAGTTTGCCAATTCAAAAGTAATTTGTTTGTGTAGGATAGAGATATAAGCTATTTAAAAGATTAGCCATTAGGCTTCATTATTTACAGTAAACATATGCTGGATGATTTTCTGGGTAGGCCATTGCAAATGACAGTTTTCCCCTTTTAAAGGGTCCTTGCAGTCATCAGCTGAGGAATCGGTATTTCTCACTGTTGTCAGTGTATTACATTTGTGGCACTAAAATGTGTTACCCTTGAAGTTATGCCAAACACGCTGTATAACTAAGAAAAACTTTTATTACCTGATTGCAATACTTTATTTTACTAAATAGCTGGTATAAAATGTATTTGCACATACTTTAAAAGTATTTCAAAAAGTAAAATAAAACATCCTGATATTTTACCTCTCTAAAACCACATACAGTTACTAATGATAAATATTATATATGATGTACTTATACATTTTACTTAATAATAGCAAACACATAAATACATATAATGATCTATGTGGTATAAAGACTCACATAAAATTGTCACATTAAATGTAATGGCAAGTCAGGAAAAGTATTTCTGAAGCCTGAATGTCAGTTGCCTGGATATGACTGGGATGATTTACTGTTTGGTTATCTTCTATGAATAATTAGTCTGTATGAAATTACATTATTAACATTTAAGGTGACAAGGTTTTGTGTGCTGCTCATCTTCCATAATTCAATGCATTAATTTTAACTGGTCGCTTCTGACAAATTCTATTAACAAAACCTGGAAGGTGTTTAACAAAATGTCATGGTGCACAATCCAGACAAGGACTTCCATTTTGCAGTACTTCCACATATTTAATAACTCACAGATGTCAGTACACTGTAAATAGGTGATCTGGAAAAGTTTCTGCACATTTTTAGGTTGTACCATCCAACTTCCTTTTCTGCCACCAGTTTTTTTCTAATAGTTTCCATCATTAAAAAGTTATGACAAAAAGTTAGCATTTCCCACTTAAAAAACAACAGGTTTAATTAAAACCTTTAAATATAGTAGTTGTTTATACTCATGATTACAATGATTCTCAGAAATGTTCTTACTAATTAATATTTAAAGTGACACTTAACTCAAGAGTTAAAACTTAAAAATGCATTCAAGTACCTTAGCAATTAATAAAAATGTATCTAATTTGTGCATCACTTGGCTGTAGATCATCAAATCATCTCTGAATGGATGCTGACACTGTCCTTCCTTCTGGAGGGTGGCTGCTTTTGTTTGCCATGGTCCCTTTGTGTGTTGTAAAGTAATCACCGCTCCAAGCTCACTCCCGTGATGGACTACAATCTCATGTTTAGTCTACCAATTTGTATTGAGATTTTAGTCCATCATTGGAGTGAGTATGGAGCGGTGGTGGTGTTCAATTAAAGGACCTCCCCTTTCCTGCCCTGCCAGGCCAGTGCCCAGATTAAGGATCTGGTTGGCAATTTTAAAATGTTTTCCCCAATTTTTGGGCGTTGGGGTTTCCACTTAAAATTCCTACCAGACCTAAAGGGTCTGGTATGACTTTTGGGAGGAACCTCATGCATTTTTCTTTAACCCGGGGGTCACTCCTAACATTCCCACCAGACCTAAAGGCACGGCTAAAGTGAATAGCCGAACGGGGTTCGGCTCCCTTCACTTCGACTCAGTTTTTTACTCGACACCTGAGCAACTATCCCCCATTGTTTACAAAAAATTAATGAAATTACCATCACATAGCATGTTTTAAACTTGATATTCCTAATTTGGAATTCTAGCTTTATCAGAGTGCAGAAGCCAGTACACCATCTGTGATTTGAGAGGGGAAAATTCCACTTTCAGACACTGAACACACCCAGGAGGAAAACTGCACCACATATTATGTAATATTATAAACAGCTCGATAGTCTGTTAAAGCACTTAACGTAATGGTAATGCTTTAATGCAGTCCCCAAAAAAATACATTTTCCCATAGAGAAGCATTGGGACATTACTATTGGCTATTTCAATTTGCAATAGCCAATAGTAAACTAGCATTGTTCCCGCCCTCTGCTGATGGACCTGATGGGGAACTGCAGCAGAGGGCGGATACAATGCTAGTTTACTATTGGCTATTGCAAATTGAAATAGCCAATAGTAATGTCCCAATGCTTTTCAATGGGAAAAATCTTTTTTTTTTTTTCTATTCTGACATGCTCGTGTCAGAATAAAGAAAAAAAGACACAGCAGTGTTTCTCTCCTTGGCGACCGGGAGCGGGAGACTCCCGTGGCGCCAGGGAGAGTTTGCTGTTTGGAGATCAGTGTCCCTGGTTAGCAGTTAACCAGGGACGCTGATCTCTCTGAAAGTGGCCGGAGCCAGCCGCTCGGCCATGATCGGGAGCTGTACGGGCTGTTGAGAATAGTCCGTACAGCACCCCTTCGGTTCTACTGAACCGAAGGGGTCCTGGGGCCGGAGCTAGCCGAAGGATCGGCCGAAGCTACGGCCAGATCCTTCGGCAGCTTCGTGAATAGACCCCCGGTGTTCTATAACATTGTAGGCAAAACTTGTAACCATTTTCCTGGGTGGCCAACTTTAGAAACCATTTCAAATGTGATGGCTAGGTATTTCTCCCATGTCTTACTGGATGACCCATTGTTGAGGGGTGTGCAGCAAACATATTTGGAGTACAAGATGGAGACTAAGCATCTTTGGGGGTCCTCTGCATATACAGTGATTCCAGTGGATTAAGGGCTTTTTCAAACAGAGAGCAAGATTGTGGGTCATTCACAAAGTGGTGTATTTGAAAGTATTTGACCCACGTGTGTGTGATTAGTCAAGACTCTATGACAGATGGTTAACTCTTTGAAGAACCAGTATGCTAGGATTAGAGGGTGTGCAACCAGTAGCCATTTCAAAAGTTCAGGAACATGCGTAGTTCAAAATCTGGGTTCATGCAATTGGGCATTAAAGGGCCAAGTACTGAAGTAAGAGTAAGGGACTAACAGATTGCAGAGAAGTATTTTATAGTAGGCTCTAAGAGCAGTTGGTCCTGAGTTGACCAGTGAGTATCTTTAGGCCTCATTCACACACAAAAAAAGCCACCACGTACAGCTCCCTGCTGCGTGCATGGCTATATCAGGCAGCTACCGGGAAGAACAGGTGCTGCATGTGATTAGTATGCAGCCCCTATCCTTCTCTATGGGAGTACCCAGCCATACACCGCCCTATGCTCACCCCAAGTGCGGGTCCGTACAGGTGCGGGTGTCCCGGCTCGGAGGCAGACAGGATCCATCCTGTCAGTGTACGAGTATGGACACCCGCACGGACGTGCAGGGCGGGTGAGCGTAGGGCGGCATACGGCCGCATACTCCCATAGAGAAGGACAGGGGCTGCATACTAATCACACACAGCACCTGTCCTTCCCGGGAGCTGCCTGATACGGTCGTGCACGCAGCATGTGAATGAGGTTAGACCAATGCAAGGATTGTAGAAGTTGACCCACAATGACTTGTTCCAGTCCCACTCACTCTTTATATGCAAGATGAATGTTCTGGTCTACTATTCTTGCAATGTGTTTAATTTCTTATTTTTTGAGAAATATTTATCTTTAAATAGTTAAATAGTAGTTAAAATTACATGTAGAAAAAGGTTCTTCATGGGAAACATGCACTTTGCATGTAATATTACTTATGTGCATAGCACAACTGGGAACAACCAATGTCGCTACATTTATAGGCATGTCTACACCATTTAGAACCATGCTTTACTGCATTAGATTCTGTCCATTATGTTATATGTCTCAGGGCAACATGTCAATGAACTGAGAGAACCATGGATCAATCTGTCTATAAAAAGTCTGTTCTAGGAAGCAAACAAGTCTTAAAGCAATATCTGATTTAATTTATAGCTGACTACCACCTGGTTGCTATGGAAAAGACCGGTACTGCTTTAATTAATGGGGTTAAAAATTGGCAGACCCTCAGTCAAAGCCCTTGGAAAATAGGAGTTGTAGTTTACCATTAAGCAGAAAGCCAGAGATTGCAAGTGCCAGCATTAATCCAGGCTCTCCCCACACTTTTCCTTTTCTGTTGTGCAGAAAAATAGCTATCCCCTGTGGCCTAGAAAGTTAAGTGCAATGTATAAATTTACAATAACAATAAATGGAGCAATTATTTGCATTAATGCACAGTGTATATAATGCAAGTTATTTCCATTTATCTCCTTTCAGTTTTGCCCAGAAAAAAAACAAATTTTTTTACTTATGATGTTTCTCATGATGAATTATTAAAAATACCAGACTGTAAGAGAACCTAGGAGAGGTGTAGTATTTTATATTTCTCTTCTGTTTTAAAAAATGATCTCTTACATCGCTGTAAGGAAAGACGGCTAATGAAAAATAGCCCAGAATTATTGTGAAACAATTGTCTGTAGTGTAATCAAGTCTGTTTTATGCCCTCCAACAACTTCAGGATATAATGATACATGTGTCATTAGGCAGCTGCTATGGATGCCGCAGGAATATAGAAGCAATGTGTACCTATTCTTTTTCTCTTCTTGTTCTCTCTTTTTAACGTAAATGATCTGACATAAGTAATACTTTTAAACTGCATGTGCACTCATACAGGCTGGCTATCCATCCCTTAAGACATAAGTGGATCCATAGTAGATAGTAAATATACTATTTAATATTAGTTTGTATTGATCTAACATTGTGCTTCAAGCATGGGATCTCCTTTTCTAAAAGGGCAAATTCTAGTTAAGCACAATTTTTTTTACCTGCAATGCATATAAGGGGTCTATTCACAAAGCTGCCGAAGGATCTAGCCGGCCGACAGCCTGCTTCTGACAGCTGGGCGGAGCCAGCCGTCATCTCACGGCTGGCTCCGGCCACTTGTAGAGAGATCAGCGTCCCTGGTTACCAGCTAACCAAGGACGCTGCCATTACACACTGAGAGTGGCCTCTCTGTGTTCTCCGTGTGTAATGTCAGATAGCATTCCTGGTTACCTGGTAACCAGGAACGCATCTGTCATTCCTCCCCCCGGACGCTCTTGGAGTCTAGTAGGCTCCCAGCCGCCCGGGAGAGAAACACTTTCTCACAGAAAGGTTCTGTCAGAAAGCCAGAGCCAGAGTTCGAGCGTCGCCGTCTGCGCATGCGCATGCGCCTGTTACAGACCATAGAACCGTAATAGCAGCGGTGTCTTTGCATGGACAGGCGCACAGGCATGCGCCGACGTGTCATTTGAACAATTGGCGCCAACTGGGCTATAAAGGCTGTGTTCAGCTATCCTCCTATCCTGTCAGATCGTCAGCTTTCTGTGTTCTGTGGTCCTGTAAATTCTGTATCCTGATTACCCGTTACTGACCCTGCTTGGACTACCCTCTGTTGTTGCTTGCTCCCTGAAGACCCCGACTTGTTTTTGACCTTGATTCTGCCTCACCCCTTGCTAGCTCGTTGATGACCTCGGCCTGCTTGACGATCCTTCTGCCTTGTGTGTTCTGCTTCCAGCTTCCTCAGCTCATCTGATCTAGAGCCTTCTTGATCCACTTCGGTGCATCCACATCCTGCTTCCTGCCCAGATCTACACACTTCATCTCGTCTCGCAGACGCAACAGGCTAACCAGCCTCTGGCACCCTTGCCCCTCTGTGCCCCGGCGCCCCTGTAACCAATCCAGGTGCTCCGGGACCGGAGCTGTGAGAGAGGCCTCCCTCGTCAACTCAGACTCCCCTAAGGTACGTGACAGTATGTGACAGCATAGGAGGATAGCTGAACACAGCCTTTATAGCCCAGTTGGCGCCTATTGTTCAAATGACACGTATGTGCACACGTCCACGCAAAGACGCCGCTCCTATTACGACTTTATGGTCCGCAACAGGCGCATGCGCAGACGGGCGACGCTCGAACTCTGGATCTGGCTTTCTGACAGGTTCACTCTGCTCGATCGAGCAGAGTAAACCTTTCCCTGCTCTGGGAAAAAGGAAAATCCCTATAGGAAAGCATAGCTAGATTCCTATTGGCTATTGCAATTTGCAATAAACAATAGCAAATTAGCTATTGCACCCGACCACTGCTGCTGTCAATCAGCAGAGGGGGACCTGCAGTTCTCCATCAGTTCCCCGTCTGGTGTGGGGTCGGTGAGGCACTTGGCTGCCTACGGCAGCTTAGTGAATAGACCCATAAATGTATAACCAAATATACTGTTGGAAGATACATAATTTAATATGTAACTACAATGTGATTAACATAATGACATTATAGTTACCTAACCTTTGCCCGGTGTTTATAGCGGTCTGCGGGCAGGGGGGCTTATTTGCATTGGGGTACCGTCTTTCATAAAGGGGGCACCCAGATTCTGCCCCCTCCCCCCCCCCCCC
>NW_017306719.1:894371-948705 GCF_000935625.1 Nanorana parkeri | reverse complement strand
TGAGTAAGGGATATTTTTATCCCTACTCATTCACTAAAGGGTTAAATCAGAATGTAAAAAAAAGACCGCACTTTTAGAAAATATACTTTAATTGAACAGAAAACACAAAAGTTTTTGACAGTTCCTTTAACATAAAATAATAATAATTATCTAATGACATAATCCAGGGTCAATCACATTGTCCAACGATGTCCACGTCACCACCGACTCATCAAAATAAAAAAAAGTCCCAACCCGACGGCCGAATGTAAACAGTTAGGCAGAGCTAGTCATGACATCACTCCTGGCTCCACCTATCTGTTGACATTCGGCTGGCACCTGTCAAATTGCTGATGCAAGGTCCTGGCCGATTGACAATAAATGGGCGGAAGCAGCCATGACATCACAGATGGCTCTACCTATTTGTTGACAGGCCACTGTCCTCAAATGACCTGTAAACTGTGGCCTGTCATTACATGACTACAAATGGTTGAAGCCAACCGTGACATCACGGCTGACTCTGCCCATTTGAAGTCATTCGGCCGGGACCTTGCAATGGCGAGTTGACAGGTGGCGGCAGCATGTCAACAGATAGACGCAGCCAGCTCTGATTTCTCTGTTAGCTCAGCCTAACTGTTTACATTCGACCGCCACCTGTCAAATTGTTCACTTTATGGCGGGAGTTCGTCGGGTGCGGTTGGGGCAGCAGGCATTGGGACTTCTTTTTCGATGAGTCAGAGGCGTCGTGGACATTGCTGGATGACGTGATTGACCCTGGATCACGTCAGCATGGGGACAAGGTGCTTTTCCAGGGGGGTGGCTCCTGGAAAAGCACCCTCGCAATGCCGAGGACATGTGGCCTGGTAGGGAGGAGGTGGTCCCTGGTCCCCCCCCTCTTTCCTGCCCTGCCAGTAGGCCAGTGGCTGGATTAAGGGTCTGGTTGGGAATTTTAGTGGGCACCCCACATTTTGTTTCCATTTTTAAGTGGTGGGGTTCCCCCTTAAAATTCCTACCACACCTAAAGGGCCTGGTATGACTTTAGGGGGGAACTTCAAACACTTTTTTTTATTTTTAACTGGGGATCCCTCCTAACATTCCTACAAGACCTAAAGGGTCTGGTATGGTTTGAAAGGGGGACCCCACGCTGGTTTTGTTTTCTTTTGTTTAAATCTTTTTTAGATTCTGCCGGATCGAGATGTTGGATTGGCTGAGGCAAACGTGTTGTTCACTTCAGCTCAGCCGAGCGCGCTGAGGCTGTGCGGCTGAAGTAAAGTGAAGTGAAGGAACCTGAAGGCAGCCGATGTACAGCTGTTTTTACCTATACAGGGCTGAAGTTAATAGTCGAACGGCATTCGGCTTCCTTCACTTCGGGTCGGTTATCTTTTCATTTCGGGGGGGTTTTTTTACACGGTTGCAGATTTCGGATTGCCTTTCTTTAACTGAAACTCTGTATGTAGCACTATGTGTGTGTAATCTGAGCATCATCCGTTCAGCTTTTAAAATGACTGCCTTTTTTTTAGCAAAGAAGTTAGTCAGGTTATATGGGAAATGGAGATTTATATTCATATGCAATTTTTCAATTTTACCTTACTGAGAAAGGAAAAATGATTTTTAGAAAACAACTGTTTTTTTAGTCTTTATGGTAAAAAGAAAATTGCCTTTAACATCTGAGATAAGCATGTTTTATTCCTCCATGTGATAAAAGTATTTCAGATTGGAAAGACACAGGGATTAATTATATTGGTACATTAATTACCCAATTATTAATTAATCCTGATAAATGAAATTTTCACTGCACTCCCAAGAAAAGAAGCCGGGGGGCAGTGAAGCTATAAAAACATGCACCAAAGGAAAACAAAACACAGTAACTGACCTCAAGAGAGAGAAGGCACCAAAACCAGTGTGGAAACCAGAAGTCCATCAGCAAACAAATCATAAGGCTTCTCCTTCAATTGATGTTGGCAGGTCATCAAGAACAAGTTTCAGGGATAAGGATTCCCCTTCGTCAGCCTGATCAGTAGGCTTACCTCCAGCCCTTTAAGCAATAACTGACTTCTAATATAAACACACACATGCAAAAACAGCCTACTAATTATTGGAGGAGGAAACATCAGACTAAAGAGCAACATTTTTAACAATAAGAAGAATATATAAAATAACGGTATCTGTATTTTTACAACATCCCCAATTTCTACCATCTGCCTTAAGTCTCGAATTCCCCTGGATGGCCAATCATCATCACCATCCAAAGTATTTGGAAATATTTTCAATCAATCAATACAGTAAGTCCTTACTATCTTTGTACTTTATATTGCTCGTAAAAAGGACACATCACTATTTATTGTATTTTTTATGTTTGATGCACGCACCAAATAGAGATATTTATTATTGCATACTATTATGCAACTGATTATATCAATATTTACTGCTATTTATATTTATAATTTATTTATTGATAGCGCAGTACTTCATTTTTAAACTGTTTGTAGTAGTGCACTAGTCACTATTTTGGCACAGCTGCTTAGACACAGGTGTTTAAACACAACTGTAGTGTGGTGGTTTTTCTAGAATTAATGTCCCCTAACCTTGTCCAGCTGGCTGCCTGTGCACTCCTGGTGAGGGCTCACCCTGGTGCTCATGGTAAGTGGGGGGGTGATTGCATGGGCAGGCATGTCCCTAAACTTTGTCTTGCCGGCTGCTGTGTGCAGGCTGTCACTGGCAGCAAGGTGAGTGGGGGGATGCTTACAATAACAGACATGACCCCTAAGCTTGTCTCGCTGGCTGCCTGTGTGCTCCAGGTGCATGCTGTCACTGGCTTGCATGATGAGTGGGGGGGGGTGCATATAATAGCAGCCGCAGGCATGTTCCCAAATCATGTCCTGGTGGCTGCTGTTCTCTTGGAGTGAGGGCTGTCACCGGCGTGTGGGGTAATTAGGGTGTGCCCAGGCACATACGGCACAGCCCGTGCGCATGCCTATGGTCTGGGCAGAAGTCCTGGTGGCCCACAAGTTACTGTAACACTGTCCACCCAGTGAGCAGAAAACTCCTGTCAAGGTTGTCAAGTCTCCCCAGTGCTGCTATTCGCTCCTCCAGATTTCTATTGGGAGCTTTCAGGAGGGCAACCTGCTCACATCTGTCACAGTAGTATTTGTCCTGGAGCTGTGGCTTCATTTGTGCAAATAAATAGCACACTGTGCACGGAGCAAAACCCTCGACCTTGCTAGCACTTATTATACCAGTTATAATGTTTATATTACTTACAGGAAGTTAAAGAAGTTACTTACAGGATGAAGACTCCTTCAGTTTTAAACTCCTGTGTTTTAACTCTACTTCATCCAATTCACCTAGCCTCTGTGAGCAAGAGTAGTACAGTGGCTTATGCCACATCTGTGAAAACTTAAGCACTCCTCTTCATTAGTGAACTGCAAATCACAAAAAAATACTGTTTGAAAAATGACAGAAAAGGAGAGAGAGAAAAGAAAAGTATTTTAAAAGCAGATAGTAGGGTCCAAAAAAAGAAAGAGAATGAGCAAACACTTGTTCTAAAAACAATCAGTCAGTAGTCAAGGTATCTCAAACAGAAGCACAACTCCTGTGTTTTAACTCCATCTAATCCAATACACTTAGTTCACAATCCTCTGTGAGCAAAAGTATGATTCCCAGGCTGACTTAAGAATCATTGTGCTTATACATCCATGGTGGGGCTGACATAATTAATGGCCCTCAGAGATATACCAGTAATATAATATCTATTAGTATAGACACCAAAGGCATAAAGGTCTCTTGCAATGACACAAACAAACATGGCTATCCTGGCAATCTAATTTGGGGGTTAAACACAGTGTTAGTAACCTTCTCTTGTGAAAAATAGGTAGTCCAGGGAGAAAAACAATGACTACCATATTAAGAGTCAAAGATAACAATACAACCCTTCCTGGAGTATCCCTATTTTGATGTAGTGGTGGGTCCTTTGTCGTCTAATGACCCTGAGAGCTATGCAGGCAGTAGGGCCACCAAAGTCAGAAAGGTCTTCAGTGATTTCATATTGCTGTGTCATAGCTGGATTCAAAAAGAACCCCCTTCTTAGAAATATGTTAACATTAATGTCTCTGGTAGTATTCATGCTGTTGGATGTCAATGTGCATCACTGAATTATGGGTCAGACATTGTGGTGTAACCAGTGCTGAGCTGCCTGCAGGCTGACCTAAGAATCAATGTGAAAGGCATTACATGAGCTGTGTATTTAACTGACCCATAAAGAAGCTTAACTGTTAACGTGCCCTCTTCTATTTAGACAATTGTTGGCTTGCTTTTGCTAACCAATGTAAAGTTTATGGTACTCAATAAAATGCTTAAAACGGGGAAATGCTAAGGTATATAAACTTAATGGAAAGTGCATGTAACAAAAAGTACAAAGTATAGTCTTAATCAAACAGAAAGTTGTAGTAGGCCTCTTGTGGCTCCCAAGCAATTAAATTAAAGTTGGCCTGCTTTTCCAGCATCCTTGGCTGCTGTAGTAACAAGTAATCCCTATTAAGAAATAGCTAGCCTTTTCCAAAAGTACTTTTACTCAGTCAATGACCTTGTTGCCATGGCAGGCTAACACAATGTGCCACTGATGATGGCTTGATTTCCTTTCGCATCTGAAGTGGAAAGGGAGAAGACAGACTAAATGAAATGCCATCCATCTTAATGAAACACAATTATATTCTCCTTATTAATCATTTAAAAATCAATACATCTCTTCTTGGTGCACCTCGCCAGTATTTGTCATCTGGTGCAAGGTTTCAATACATCTTGTCTTGTAGTGATTTTTATAAGTTCAGTCACCTGTGTCCCTGGATAAATAACTATGTTTACTGGCACAACAAGGAGCAGAAAGATTTCTGTTTTGTACATGCTTTATGTAAAATGTCTGTACATTACAAGACATATACAACTATGAAAATTAATCCTAAGAGAGGGAATGATAAACAGATTTACATGTAAACTAACAATATGATGTTAGCGTTTAAACTACATGTATTAACCTTATTAAGCTAAGAGTATTATGGTTACATATTGCATACATAGCTTATGCTGCTGAATACAGGCTTCTCACAATAATGAGACATGAGTGACATGAGAAATACAAGGTTATTCCAAATTAAACTAATGAACTGTGTTTTATATAACCCTTTGCAACAAATATCACTCGGGTACACAACCTCTTGTATAACTCCATTATGTGTAACACTCTTCATACACTAGTAACAAGCTCCAGTGGGCTCAGAGAAAAGACAGTGCTTGAAGTGAACCTGTCATAAAATAATCTTCCCAAACAGTCGTTTAGAACAGTGGTCGCCAACCGGTGGTCTGTGAGAAGATTTTGGTGGTCCCCGGGCCCCTCTGATGCCGTGCAGGGTGGGTCGTCATTGGAGCGGCACGGAGGCTCCAGGGCTGCCTCTCACTGACTCAAGCAGCGGCTGTCAATGGGATGCACGGCTCTCAGTACAGTGCAGGCTCTGAAGGAGGTGGGGCATCTTGTCAGTACCCGGACTGAGCAGGCTGCGGGACATAATAAAAGTGGAGAGAAGCCAGGTAATAGTGGCTCAGTGTGGGGGATGGGGAGGCATGGGGGTGTTTGGGGGCAGTCCTGAAGCTTCGGCGGGGGTTCATGTGCCCCAGGCACCACCGGCAGGGCCAGTGGCAGATTCGATAGGGGGGCAATCAATTAATATTATTACTGAGCTGGCACCGCTCCCTCCCTCCACCAGCACTGCCACTCCTGCAGGCACACCCACACATATGTATGTATGTGTATATATACTGCATGTATATATAGATATATTCTCATATTTGTTGTAAAGATATTCTCATATATGTGTGTGTGTGTACATATATATATATATTGTAACAAGGACACTCGACTGTAGACCGCAGGTGCAAGTAAAATGCAGTTTTATTAAGGGCATACGCCCTACATCTCGTTCCATCCACAGGGTAGACCTCCCCTGTTGCACAAGATAGATCCCTCGTGAGCACTCACTCTGCTCTCTCAGCAGTGTGTCCTAGGGGTCCTAGGGTCACCGACCTTCCCGACCTCTCCCAGCCTTCCCTGGCTTATCCACGTGTCCCGCACGCACCTGGGTCTGCTGTGGCTCTGTGCTTCCTGCACCCACACAACTCCCTCTCCACACTGAGTACTGGGCTGGCTTCTAATAAGGCTGCTCTCAGCCACTTGATCAACACAAGCTGGTCATTGGTATGCCGAAAGGTTGGCGACCGCTGTTTTAGAAGATGGAGCTTATATTTGAACGATAGTTTATGAAGTTATAGCTTACATAATGCTCCGAGCGCCCTCTCCTGGGGTAAGAAAGCCTTGACTAAAGGAAGCATGGTCAGGCTACTAGGACAAGTAGGAATGTAGCTGCTTCTGATTGGCTTTCATCCTCAGGAAGTACCAAGGCGGAGCATTGTCTTCTTGGGCACTGCTTCGCTGAGGCTGTCTTTCCCAAGGCAAGATTGTCAGGATCGGGTGAAATCGTCTGTTCGCCATTCCCGCAGTCGAGGATCTGTCACAGCTTTATTAGCGGTTTATGACCTTGCCAGCGAGTAAGGTAATCTGTAATGGCTTATGCCCTTAAAGTTCATGTTAGATATAGTTTATTGCAATGACAGGTGCTCACAGGACAACTTTGACTGACACCAGTTACGTTTACATTTATTCTTCAGGTGCTCATAGTATCTTCTGTGACTAGCGCCAGTTACGGGTACATTTACACGATCATTTTATATATTTGTTTGTTAGAAAATTTCTAATAAAGCAGTAGCCTTGCCCTTTCCAACTCTATTTCAGTGTCTGTGTCATCTTTGGCAAGGCCTTACCTGTGTGTTTATTATTAGCCTTATGCTTCTCTTCAGTCATGGGAGAAAACTAAAACATATGTAATCGAAATATCTCTAAAAACAGCAAGAGCAGTGGCTTGAATTCATGCTGGGTATGTTCAGGTATGTGCTCCCGGAATAACAGGGCAGAGGATCAGCAGTGGCAAGAGGTTAAATATGAAAAGCTGACAATGCTGCTCTTCCTAAGGGTTTCCCTCAAAAACCAGACATTCATAAATGTTTTGTATAACTTAGAATCAGTCTGTTGACATGTCAAATTATTAAACAATGAATATAGTAGATGTACAACCCAACAAATTATATAAGATTTTTCTTTCTGTTTTTTTTTTATGCTTTGCTACCTCTCAGTGCTTCTTGTCTCCTGCATTCTTTTTGCATTTACTTCCTGTCTACAGACACTCCAGCTGCATGGCATTTCCAGGGTGGGTTTCCTAATAGTGAAAATGAAGGGCTACGCATGTGTAATTTGTTTTGGCAGAGATGCTTTAGTCTCCATCAGCAGCCTGTGTGACAGGGTGACTACGCAGAAGGAAAAAAATAAAATACAAGGACGAAACATTGCCATGCATAAGGGACAGGGCCGTCTTTAACGCAGGGCAAAGAGGGCACTTGCTCCGGGCCCAATAAAGGTTGTGGGGCCCGAAGCATCTGCCCCTTGAGCCATAACGTATTGTCCTATGCGATCTGCATGATCGCATCCTAAAGGTAGCTCCTCCCCCGGCCCCCTTACGCATAGCGTGACATGTCACGGGCTTCCCTGGAGGACGTGAGGCTGTGCGGACGGGTGCCTCACTAACGTCCAGGACATCCGGAAAGAGGCAGACTGGCACGAGGCGAGGACTGACTGAGGCAGGTAGGTGAGAAAATAAAAAAGGAGAAATATAAAGGAGATATACAATTTGTATATCTCCCTGAAAAGCTCACTCCATTTCTGTTATTCACATATATATGAAGGACAGAACAGAAATGGAGTGAGCTTTTCAGGGAGATATACAATTTGTATATCTCCCTGAAAAGCTCACTCCATTTCTGTTCTGCCCTCCTTTACAGGCCATTTTGCAGTGCTATGGTAGTTCGACTGACAATTACTCAGTCAGGTAAATACTGTACTCAAATTAATTTATAATCATTTTTTTTTAGACAAATAGTGTTTCCTTTCGTGATATGTAATAATCACTGTGTTAAGAAAAACTGTTTCCCTGACTTTTGGTTATAAAATATATTGAATAAATAAACTTTTTTCATAAATTTAGGCCAAAATGTAGTCTGATTGCCTGAATAGTAGTGGATGGCACTGGTAATGGTGGTACAGGCACTGGTACTGGGTAACACTGGTACTGGATGGCAATGACACTGGGGGTACGTGCACTGGTTCTGGCTGCCACTGGTACTGGATGGTACTAACTGGTACTGAATGGTGATCAGGAAGCAGGTCAAGCTCTTTTCTCACATAGCGGATTGGTGTGTGAGAAAGGTGAGAGCTGTCTGCTAACCGCAGACATTGTTTACATTTTGTGATTGGTCAAAAAATTATTGATTACACAAAATAAATAAACTATTGAATACAGAAAAGGAAATATATATACAGTATATATAAATATACACACACACATATGCTCTAAAACACAAATTGCAGGCACAAATTTACTGTATCAAACAGCAAAATGAATGTATACAAATATATAATAGAAGTTACATGCAGCATTAACGTTCCCCTTGGCATTGTTCATGTATTTTACACCTTCAAATACATAATATCAGTTAACTCTTGCATTGCTGGTCAAGTAAAAAAATTATCACTCCAGCCAGACAGACAGAAGTCAAAGTCCTTCCATTGTTTTAAGGTTCTTGTCACTGTACTAAGTGTGCAGTTAGCAGCCTTAAAAAAAAAAAAAAAAACCTTGCCATTTGAGACCAATTGCAGAAAATGTTTAAGAAAATTATATGTTGTGGCATGACACAGAGTTTATATTACCGATATCACTTAGGCAATCACCTTTAATTTCTTCCAATGCTTCTTAGGGACACAAGGCTCTACAGGCCTCAGGCAATGGAAAAAAATCCTTCTAGTGATACTGTAAATTTGTTAAAATGTCAATGGGGCCCTTGAAATCAATGTTTACAATGCAGGCATGCATGCCAACCTTATGTTACAAGCAAGCAGATTAAAGCCATTTTTAAAATGAATGCAAAAAGCAAAATAGCGTCTTGAACTGTGTATATCCTTATGGTTCTTGCTTTATAAAGGAAATTACATTTGTCACAAGGTTATACATCATTTTCACTGCGGCGTATAGTCCCTTCTGTGTGTCAAGTATAAAACAAAAGCATTTTGTGAAAAATTGCTAAAGAAGTAATGATTTTTGTCCTCAACTCTTTGTTTTGCCTTTCAATAAAGAAGGCGACGTGTGCCTCGAATGATATATTATTGTTTTGGTGCATCCCTAGGAACACAGTGCATAACCAAAACCATGTTTCACTGTTGAGAAGCTATAGTTTACTGGCCCTATGGCTCTGATGAGAATATAATGTTCCACAGTTTATAAATGCTTTGAGGTCAATACATGATTTGCTCTGGCTTGTTCATCCAATGAGCAGAAGGTCCAAAAATATATCAAGTCATTAGACAGCACAGGATATAGGTTGCACAGTGTAATCTCCCTGGTGTTTTTAAACAATTTAAAACATTGGAAGCCTGGGTAAGGTTCCCGGTGATGGAAAGCGCTCCGTGGAAACCTCTCTGTCAACTGGAGATGAGATAATTAGATCCAGGTAATACATAGAAGCCCCATCAGGGAGCTGGAGAGCAAACATGTCATCTTTATGAGTCTTTCTTGTCCTCCCCAGCAACTGTGGACTGTAGATAGAAAAGAAAAGAATGTGAAGGATTCATCAGTGCCCTGAAACAACCACAACACAAAAGATAATCAAGCTTTCATCACTTCATCATGTCCTTTACCTGGAGACATGCTATCCATGCTGACAAAAATACCAGGACAGCCAAGACAATTTCTCACTATTTGGAATTACTTATGTACACTTATAGTAAATGTTCATCGTAACATTTATTATACGTTATCATAAATAATGTTGAATAAAACAGTATCTGTCTGCATTCTAAAACACAAATAAATTAAAGACAAACCATCTCAAAATAAACGTTTGTTATTTTCAATTGCTATAGGCAGGTGAAATGCATTAAAGCAGTATATGTAAAACACATGCTAAAGGGGTGTGCCCACATGATAACACTGAATTAACACTTTATACACTGCTACACATCCTTACATATTTCTGGCAAACTTTGGCATACAAACAGGGATTCTTGCTCCAGATATATTGCAATACATGTTCAAGCTGATCAACTGTGTCAAAGTGATCTCTCTCTGGCCAGTTTCTACTCTACTGTGCGAAATGCCAACTACTTAGTTACCTTTTTCATACTTTAGTGGGCATATAGTGCCAATATATGGCAGACAAACACAGTTGGAGAAGAGCTACAGAGTCATGTATTGCAATAAATGAAAACCAAGAATTCTTTTTTTATGAAAATGTTTGCTAGATATATGTAAGTATTATAAAGGTGTGCAGAGGGTTAATCGGTTAAAGTGGATTTCCAGATTGTAGTAAAAATATTTGATATATTGCCTGCTTTATTTAAAAATAAAAAAGTAGCTTTCACGACAGTACCTCTGTGATGCTGTCCCAGGAAGCAAATAATTTCTGAGGTCATCTTCCAGGTCAAAGAATGGCCAGCATCATCCAACCCACTTACTGTAAGCCCAGGTCATCATGAACCTGCTCCCCTCCCTTGTGGCCACATTATCATACCAACCCGGACTCATAGGAGAATGCTGCAGAGAGCAATGCAACATAATGATGTGGTGACATCACACAACAGGATTGGAGGTCAGTAGAAAAATAGATGTATATAACATTTCAAAAAAAAAAAATTGGTGCAAGTGTGGAGAGGAAGCTGGAGTTTCACTTTAGGAAAATAATTTTTCAGTGATAATAATAATATAGGAACAAAAAGCAGTGACCTACTGGAAATAAATCACTTTGATTTTCTTCTGTTATTAACCACTTGCTGCCCAGAGCAGTTTATTTGCACACACAATAAAATCCGTACTTTTGGCTAGAAAACAGCTTCCGACCCCCAAACAATTATATATTTTATAAAAGCAGAGGCCCTGTAGAATAAAAAAAATGCTATCACACGGTATTTTCACAAATGTTTACCAAACTATTTTTAGGATAAAATACACTAAAATGAAAGGTAGTGCACAGAAACAGAATATAATACCCAATTTTTGGGGGTAAAATATAAAAGATGGGGTCATGTCGGGTAAATAGATACCAAACATGTCAAGCCTACAAATTGCGTGCTTCCGTAAAACTGCAAAAAAACTGCAATACCCCAAAATTCCCATAGACGATGCTTTAAAAGCTTTAACTGCTCATCAGTTTATTGTTAACAGTGATTGATGGCCCTAGAATGATTAATATTATTATTATTATACAGGATTTATATAGCGCCAACAGTTTGCGCAGCGCTTTACAATATAAGGAAGACATTACAATCACAATACAATTCAAGACAAGATGGTGAGGAAAGAATTATTGCTCTCACTCTGACATCTGTGGCGATATGTAACATGTGTGGCGCAATTTTCATTTTTGCACGTAGGCACGTCTGACGCGTGTTAGCATTGTATGTGCATGCACATGGGGGACCTTAAAACATTTTTTTTTGCATTTTTATTTTTTTTAGGTTACTTTATTTTTTTTACCCTCAACTTTTTTGCTATCACATAGGGGGATAACAAGCACCCTATGTAATAGCAAATAGGATGTGACAGGCCCTCTTTATGGAGACATCAGGGGTCTTTCAGACCCCTAATGTCACCAAGGGACCACAAAGAAGCTGATGAAGCAGAGATCTGCTTTACCAGCTTCTTCATCTAGAAAATGTGCACAGTGACACCGGACGGGATGTAATACACATCACTTCAATTGATCGGACGAGAGTTCAGCAGCTAGAACCCTGCTGATCTCCCTCCGATTTGTCAGGGGAGGGGTCCCAGGCCCGCACGGGGGACAGCGGAGTCTGGAGAAGCCGGTGGCCACGGAAGGGGGGCACACAGCACCACTCGCTACAACTGATCCGGCGCCTGTAGAGCCGGCGGATCACTTGCACACAAACAGCAATGGCCTGCTGTTTAAAACAATACCAAGAACATTGCTGTTGCTGTTCTTGGTATAACCAGTTCGAGCGGATGAATTGTATTTGCATGAACCCACATGAAGTGGTTAAAAAAGGAAAATAAAAAAAAAACAGATATTTCATTTTTAAAAAAGTAGAACAAGTTTTATTTTGCAGTTAGATCTGAATCTTTCTGATATGAAAAAACCACCATATAATATTTGCAAATTTCCATAAATACAACTGTACAAAGTTATATTTAAAGTTGACTATTGGACAGGAGAATGAGCTTGTTTAGGAAAGGGTATGATAACAATATTTTTGGAAGCACTGAAATGATAAAGTGCAACCAATCCTGTTTCAGTGTTTTCCTGCCAAGTCAGGACTGGTTGCTATGGTTTTGCTAAACATATTGTATTGTCCAGTTCCTTCCTGCTGGAAATATTCAACACTCTTCATTAATGCTATTGATCCCAAGTGATGTTAGTTAAAGTACAACTATGGGCAAAATGAAAAAAATATATATAAGCAATAGCATTAAAACAGTCCCGCCTGTAACATTGTTTCATATCCTATTGATCCGGCTAATTAGTCTGCTATTTTTCAACATCCAATGGACAATTTTGTTTCACTTGGTGAAAACCTTTAATCTAGGGCTGGTAATGATTAAAATCGGAAAAAAATTTAATCGATTAATCGACTAATTTCGATTTCACCGGCCCAAGAGTGAGGAGGAGACTCAACAGCCCAAGTGATTCCGTCAGGTAACGAAGGGAAGGGGAGGAGTCTATGTCCGTGACGTCACCGGACTCCTCCCTCCTTCCCTTAGTTACGCATCACGGACAACTACATCACCCGACTCCTCCCCCCTTCCCTTCGTTAGCCGACAGAGCCACTCGGGGAAGGGGGGAGGAGTCCGGTGACGCCGATGTCCGTGACGTCACCGGATCTCCGACGGAAGACCCGGAAGCCGGCGGAGAGGTGAGTAACTTTGATCGATCAAAATAATTTTGATCGATCAAAGAAATTAACGATTAATCGACGGATTAATCGTTAATTTCCGCACCCCTACTTTAATCCAAAAGAAAAAAAAATGTTGCTGTGACTGCCTAAAAGCATTTGTTGGAAAAAGGCTATAATTTTTTAGTCACTTATGAAATGTCCATCTAAATCTACTAGCTTATCTTACACTACCCTCTCCATAGTATACAGGTGAAACTCGAATAATTAGAATATCATGCAAAAGTAATGGCAGTAATTGCTGCAAAAGGGGCCTGCAATATATTAAATTTTTGTTTTTGAGTTTAGATACGCTTTAATGAACTTGTGTGCACAACCCCTTTACCTTTGCTAATGCTGCTGGTAATACTAACTAACCTACCCATTTGTGAAAACAGAATATAGACTGTGGGGTTTTGTTATGTAAATGTAATGTTCATATGCTATAGCAGAGTGTCATAGCATATGATATGACAGATTTTTATTGATTTGGACCAATTGAGAAGATTCACTCAGTAAAAAAATGTGCTTTCTGGCTTACACAGTAAGACAGCTTAACTTCAGTTGGCATTACTCAAACCTCATAGTCCAGATGCATATCTGTGTTATATTATGTCCCAATATGAAAAAGTGAGGTCAAAAATCCTTCTGTTTCAAATAATGAGCAAATGCACCTTTTTAGCCTCAGGTCTTCATACACAATTTAGCCAGAGAGCCAGTGCATATCATGATTTAGCTTCTGACATCTCCTGCCTCTAGGCCAAGAGAGACTAATACAGATTTCTGTGTGCTCACAGTGAAAAAAAAGTGAGACAGAGGCCTTTATTGACTAAATGATAAAGAGGTTTGTAATGATAAATAACAGTCATTTTATTGTGGAATTCCCAGAAAGGATGCATTCTGTGATGTCCAATAGACTGTATACATAGACCCCTTTCCCTTAGGAGCTGACCATGTTAACTTGTGACCTTGATAGGCAACAACAGCTACCACAACACTTACTTCCTGTTGTGTTACATTGTGCATTGAAGGACTCTAAATACTGTTCTCTTGGGTTTAAGGTAGAAAAAGTGACTTGTGAATCTTTGTCAACAAGCAAGACAGGTACCCTGTTCAGTATTAATATCTTGACTGTAGCTTAGAGTGTACTTGATTGATGATTGCTTGGACGGTTTGGGAGCTGCGGTAAATTATTTGCCCATGATTGTCCATTATTATCAATTGAGACTGGATTAGAGACATAAGTATAAACCCCTCTTTCTTGGCCTGTGCTCTAATTTTGAGTATAGATCCATAACCATAATTTACTTGTTAAATATATACTGATAAATTCAGGAAATAATATTTGGACAAAAGTGTGGGACACATTACCTTAATATACATATATGCATAACAATTATAAAAAATTAAGCATTAAGGATTATTTGAAAAGGTGTCAATCTTTATTATTTCTCATTCAAAGGAAGACTAGATAGGTAGGTATATCACAATATCAGAATTAAATGAAGTTTTCCTTTGGCCTGGAAAAAAGTGTATCTAAGAGTTTTTGTTGTTTCTAAATAAGAACCGTCTGTATTGTTTCAGTCTAACACAAGCATGTACTGGAAAGTGAAAGTTGGAATCTGAAAGTATGAACCTAATCAGTGGTTATCGAGCCAATATAGACACCTGATTACATTATTGATTAATAGGGGGGAGCTTCAGCTTTGGGTGGAACATGCGTTGACTCAGACCCATCCTGTAATTCAGCAGTGGTAGCATTACTGCCATCAAAAATGATAGGAGATGTAATTGACCATGTTTGGTCAATGTCATTGACCATGTTTGGTCAATGTCATCACCCAAGATCCTTGCTACTGTGTTTAAATTTAAGCAGCACCGGTGATCTTGCAGGTTGGCAGATCATCATGCTGGCAAGTAGAAATTGCCAGGTGGTGAATCATTGTGATCACCAGATAACATGAGAGGACATTGTTTTTTTTTTTAATAAAGGATTTTTTAATGGCGTTGATGTTTTAATCGAATGAGTAATAAGGGGTATTATGTCCTCTGTATGCATTTATGTAAGAAAGATATCTAAGGTTTACTCACACACACACACACACACACTGATCCCTACATCCCTTTTGGGGCCAGGGTGTGTGCATGAGGTCCTTGTACCCATCAACATGTTAAGGGCAAGTGGTCTGGTATGGTTCAGGAGGGAAATGACGTATGCACGCTCCTCTTCCCCTTTCCTGGCCTGGGTACTTATTATACTATTAACAAGAAATGTAAAGGGTAAATAAAAGTACCCACATTGTGAAAAAGTATTTTATTAGAAAAACAATACAAATAAACAATGTACTGGGATATAAATTTAGTATCAATTATGTCATCCAGCAATTTAAATCTACATCAATCATGACGGCACAACGACACGGCACACTTGACGATTTTCACCCACCGCTACTCGTGTCACAAATGACAGATCCCCAGTGCTGTTGATCAAATAGGGTCAGGACCATATTTGTTTAATGATGTCATCCAGAAACCCTGACCTATTTGTTTACAAACAAGCCAGCAGAGATTTGTAATTTAGCAGAGCTAGTAATGATCCTTACCCTTTCAATGATGCCACAGTGATCAATGATCCTTCCTCTGTTGAAGTCTGATGCCAGAACCTCGGGGGAAGCGGTTACATCACCCCCTCCATCATGCAACAATGATCAGGGTTAGCGATTGACCACTCACCTATACCTGAAAGCACTGGAAATTTTGCACTGGTTGAGATAGATGCAGAAGCAACAGGGAATAACTGGAGTGTTGAATATCAGTGGCTCAGAAAGGGGCGGGGGGCTTTTTAAAGATGTATCACTTTGCCCTGAATGGGCAGTACTGTGTCTCTTTAAAATGTGCAGAAAAGGTTCCAGGTTGATTTTGCCAGCACATAGTTACCAACAAGAGGTACTCTACAATTATGCTAATGTGGTTCATCAGCTTCCTTAATGAACCACATTAGCTTTAGAATAAGCTCAATGTTGGTGTTCTTTTTATAAAAAAAAGGATATTCTTCAAAAATATAGGTGTGTAGTTTGTATTTATATGAGAAACAGTATCAGAAATAGCCTAAGCTTTTAAAAAATCAAGCAGTAAACTAGAATACATTATTATACCACTGGGCTGTTGTATAACACGAAAAAGCCTACTATCAGAATGTTAAGCACATTGCTGTCATTATCTTCTCAAAAAATAGATATTTACATGCCATGTTTTTATATATATTGAAAAACCAATAGGTTAATTCCTTATTTTAGGTTAGTGGGCAGAGCTTTTACATTTTTCCTCTATGCTCATATTGTATGCCCAGCTGTGTTTTTAGAAGTGTTGGTTTATATCAGAGCTGCACCATCATCAGTGCAGGCTATGGAAACAATGGCTAAGCAAAGTGTTTTAGTCCTTCTGTTACTCTTTACTCCTCAATTTCAGCAAGACTTTGGGTTGTCCATTCAGGGCAAAGCATTAAATTCACTTAACCCCCCCCCCCACACACACACACACACACACCCCCCAGCACCACCTAATCACCTCTTCTTTGCCCCCCACTGCACCATTACAACCATTACAATGTCAAGATCAAAATAAGCCAATCTGTGCATACCATGAGATATGTAGCTTTAACAGGAGCAGCAAGGGAGTGAATGAAAGGTACCTTCAGTCTATCATGAATGCTGCTGCCAGACTTATCCACCTAACCAACCACTCAGTGTCTGCAACCCCTCTCTGTCGATCCCTGCGCTGGCTTCCAATCGCCCAAAGGATACAATTCAAAATATTAACAACCACTTACAAAGCCATTCACAACTCAGCCCCAGGTTACATCTTCAACCTTGTCTCAAAGTATCACCCTAACCGTCCCCTGCGCTCCTTCCAAGACCTTCTGCTCTCTAGCTCCCTTTTCAACTTCTCCTATGCTCGGCTCCAGGACTTCTCTAGAGTCTCCACCATTCTTTGGAACTCCTTACCCCAACCTGTCCGTCTATCTCCCACTCTGACTGCCTATCCCACCTCAACCTTACCACTCAACCATCACGTTCTCAACCAATTCATCCACACACAGCTACCACCTCTTGTATTACTTGCCCCTCCATTTTAGATTGTAAGCTTTCATGGGCAGGGCCCTCCTTACCATCTTGTCTTGAATTGTATTGTAATTTCTACCTTATATTGTAAAGCGCTGCGCAAACTGTTGGCACTATATAAATCCTGTATATTAATAATAATAATTTTGCTTGGAGGGGTTGTATTGCAAATGTCTTGATGCAAGTTAACATTTGAGCTACTTTAAAAAAAAATAACATTGTGCTTTCCATGATAACTTTTTATGAATTCATACATAACGATTTTTTCCTTGCTATAACTAAATTGTCCCAGTTTGTGTGATGGTTCCTAATTTATGTATTATATATATATACATTATATATATATAATGAAAATGCATGGCATATCTGAAAATGTGTTTCATAGTACCAAAAAGTTGCTATATATAAATCTGTATGCTGTACATAAAAACTGAAGGAATGCATTTTTGTCTGGCCTACTTGCATGCTTGAATGACAGATACTACAATTCATTAAATTGTATCTTGTGGTCATAAAATATATGTGTTACAAACCAATTGTAGAGGAGCTAAAAAAAAAAATCCCTAATCAGAAATGCTGTATGAACAGATAATTAAATGTACTGGACAAAAGCAAAGCTCAGCTGTTTTGAAAATGAAACTTAAAAAAATAGTGGGGTTTTAGACCAAAATATGTTTAGTTCAGGTAAATAAAGACATCACAAATAAATTAACATCATCATTAAATTGATAAACACTGTAACTTAGGAGGGCAACACATCTTACTACTGGCTTAGTGGTTAGCACTTCTGCCTTGTAGCATTGAGGATCCCTGGTTCAAATCCTGGTGAGGCCACTTCCAATCTTTGAACCTTTGGTTTTCTGTGGCTCCATGTCTAAAATGCGTACCAGAGCAGCATCAGCCACTTGACAGAGTATTACGTACGTTTGGCATAGGAGGTTGCAGTTGGGATTTTTAGACCCGAACAAACATACTAGGATCGGCTGAGCTGAAGCCCTGGCAGCTTATCAAACTGCCTCTCGGCTATTCTGCTCGGTACCTCCAAATTATTTTCAAATGATAAAAAATAGGAAAATTAAATATATATATTTTAAAGAAAAGAAAAAAAAAGAAAAACAGTTGGGCGGAGCTAGCAGTGATGGCTAGCTCTGCCCACTGTTTCCTATTGGCTGGTACCTGCCAATGAATAACAACTGTGTGGCCGGCCCTGCCCAGTTGTTATTTTTTAATGATAGATCAGCATCCCCGGGTCATTTGGGGATGCTGATCTGTCATTACAACTGGACAGAGCGAGCCGTGAGATCACGGCTGGCTCCACCCAGCTGTTATTTGCATGAAGATTGGTCAGCTTCAGCCAACCATTCTCCACGCTACAGGTGTCACTACGGCTCAGCCGAGCTGAAGCATATGCGTTTGGCGTGGCTAAGCCACTCAGCTGCCTTTGGCTGCTGTGCGGGCTATTGTGAATTGTGAACCGAAGGGCAGAGGCGGCTAAAGAAAGCCAAAGGATCAGCTGAAGCTACAGCTGGATCATTTGGCTCTTTAGTGACTAACCCCCATAAAGTAAGCAGTGAATTTGTAGATTATTTATGGAAGTTGTATTTTTAACAATGCTGCTACAAGGCAATCAGGATAAGGCAGATTCACAGCAACTGCCTTATTATATAAGCAAAGTATTGCAAGTTCTGTATAATCACAGAAAAGTATATGTTCATATTTTTTAATGACTTTGCTTTTCTTACATAATTCAAAACTGATGTGCAGGATATCTGACATTTGAAACATAATGGCATCCAGAATAGCACTAATTTTTTTTTTAACTAGATTTTTCAAATAAACAACAGAACAGCATTAATTAACAAGAAACTTTTATACAGAGACAAAAGTTGTTATACTCTTTTTCTATTTGCGCTATACACTTTCCAACTATTGCTCCAAAAATTTGCAAGTGTAACTACCCCCCACTAATGTTTCTTTGTCAGACTTCTCTTTTTTTAATATTTATTTTCTTGAGGATTACATACATTTTGTGCTTCCATCCCTCTTAAATGTTCTTATTACTGTAAGCTTCTGCAAGTTTACCACAACTGGGCACTTTCTGAAATTAATTAATATTCAAAACGTATGTTCATATGGTTGACTTAGCAGCTGTACACTTGCATGTTTGCTGTAAGTATGTAGTAAATAACCCTTCACAGAATTCTCATGCCACAGCTGATAGCTTGTGGCTTCAGAGTTAATGATACATGTGTCATATTTGTCATTCAACCCCTATGAGGGCTCAACTGGCAATCTAGGAACTCTCTCGACACAAACTCAAAGCCTGTTGACAAAGGCCCTAAGCCTGGTTAGTCTGAGGGTAGTTATGAGCCTAGCTTACATAGCTTCTCTTCTTTGGACTGTGACTGTCCCATACACAATGAAAAAGTCTCAATACCCCTGACACAAACTGTTGCATATGTTCATAGTGATTGCCAGGTAGAGATTCCCAGTGCAGAATTCTTTTAGGGAAGTAGTTACTGAAAATGTTCTTTGCACTAACATGGCATGGTGACTTGATGTAATTAAAAACTGACTAACCTTACTCAATAACAAAATGATAACACATAATCTAATATGTACTTTTTCAGTATTTCTTTGACACTTTCAAGAATTCAAAGAGGATATTTTTGCAATTTCTAATATTCATTAATGGTATTTTAAAATCAAACTCTTAAAAAAACATATCCAGTGTTAGGTGGCTTAAACCTTTATAATGTTGTTTGTATACAATTAAAATAGACCTGTATCTAGGTCATCCTGATAAATATTCATAAGTAACCTTTCTTCTGAAATATTGATTGTTGTACGTAAAAGAGAAAGATTGATAGTGGGTCATCATATGTCAGCTCAGCTCCTCGAATAGAAGGCAAAGGAAAACGTTTTAAAGCACATATGTACTTTTTTTTAAATGTATGTAACCCCTATAATTAATTGCTCTTATTTCCTCCCTGTTAAATATACAATTAAAAAGCATTTTGTTATATCTGTTTGATAAGTGTATAAAACTACCTGTTGATTTTCCGAGGACTACAGATTCCCACCCATCTATCTATGTTGTGGACAAAAAGATGGGGGGAAGTTCCAGCAATCCAGTGTTATGTGGTTTAAACCTTTATATTGTTATTTGTATATGATTACAATAGACCTGTATCTAGGTCATCCTGAGAAATATTCAGTAACCTTTCCTCTGAAATATTGATTGTTGTAAGTAAAAGAGAAAAATTGATAGTCGGTCATCATATGTCAGCTCAGCCCCTGGAATAGAAGGCAAAGGAAAATGTTTTAAAGCACATAGGTATTTCTTTTAAAGTGTATGTAACCCCTACAATGAATTTCTGCTTGATTAGTAAAAATACCTGTTGATTTTCTGAGGACTACAGATTCCCACCCATCTATCTATGATGTGAACAAAAAGATAGGGGGAAGTTCTAGCAATCCTGTCCTGTTTCTGTTGTCTTAAGACAGTATGGTGAGTGAGCGTTGTCACACCAGGACAGGAAATATGTTACTAGCAGAATCATCAGGTGAAAATAAAGGAAAGAAAGCCTGAAAGCACCTGCAACTGCTCATCGAAGGACTTGTAAGCTGCAAAATATAATATTTTTGGTGCTGGGTTATTATGCTTTAAATACAGCTCAATACTGATAATTTACTAAAAGCACCATCCATTAAATGTTAAAAGTATCCTCTTTGCAAAGAAAAGTCCATCATGTTTTGTGGCTGCTAAATGTTTTCCATTGCAAAATATTAGTCATGTAATACTTAACAGTTCCATATCTCATAGCCTTCAAAACAGTTTCCTTTGTAAAATTTCTTAGGGGTCTATTCACTAAGCTGCCGACGGCAGCCGAGTGAATAACCAACCCGAAGTGAAGTGAGCCGAACACTGTTCGGCTATTCACTTCAGGCTTGTACGGCTGATTTGAGCCGTATATCGGCTGACATCAGCCCTAGATCGGGTGGCTTTGTGTAGCTTCAAGTTGGCCAAACATGCTCAGCAAGTTCGGCCGACCCGAAGTGCAGAAGAGTTCGACTCAGCCGATCCAAAGCTCCGGCAGGCTACTCGCTGCTGTTCGGCCTATTCTCATAGATGCCGAGTCTGTCTGTGGTACCGAGCAGAATAGGCTTCCGGCAGGCTTCTCACTGCTGTTCGGGCTATTCTTAAAGATCCCGAACAGCAGTGAGTGAATAGCCAAATGCCGCCGAGCGGCATTCGGCTCGGCTGTTCTGCTCGGTCCCTTGGAGGTACCGAGCAGAACAGAAAAACAGTGAAAAAAGTTAAAAAAGTAAATAGCAAACGATTGTGCGGAGCTAGCAGTGACAGCTAGTTCCACCCAACTGTTTTCTATTAGCCGGGCGGTTCTGCTGCCATAAAAAAATTAAAACCATAGGAATGCATAGCTAGCTTCCTATTGACTATTTCACTTTGCAATAGCAAACTAGCTATAGCACCCGCCCTCTGCTGCTGTAGAAGAGGACCTGATGGAGAATTGCAGGTCCCCCTCTGCTGATTGACAGCAGCAATGGGAGGGTGCAATAGCTAGTTTGCTATTGGCTATTGCAAATTGAAATAGCCAATAGGAATCTAGCTGTGCATTCCTATGGTGATTTTAAAAAAAATGTTATAATTGTGACGACAGCCATCAGCTCCGATGTCAGAAGGAAAAAGGAAAAAAAAAAACGAGCAGGGAAAGGTTTACTCTGCTCGATCTAGCAGAGTGAACCTTTTTGGGAGAAAGTGTTTCTCTCCTGAGCGGTATTAAACTCCCAGAGCGTCCGGGAGAGTAATAAAAGATTGCATTCCTGGTTACCAGTTAACCAGGAACGCCATCTGTCATTACACACTGAGAACCTGGCCGGGCCGCTATGATATCACAGCAGCCTCTCCGTGTTCTCAGTGTGTAACCAGTGACGCTGATCCCTCTGCAAGTGGCCGGAGCCAGCCGTAAGATGACGGCTGGCTCCGCCTGGCTGTCAGAAGCAGGCTGTCGGCCGGCCAATGGCCAACCTGGGGCCGAAGCTAGCTGAAGGATCAGCCGAAGCTACGGCTAGATCCTTCGGCAGCTTAGTGAATAGACCCATTAGTCTCAATATGCAATTTTCTGTTTTCTCTTCATTTCAAATTCCAAGTCTGTGTTTGCCAACGTGGACTCACCATGGACACAACAACAATACTATTCATTCCTGTGATCAGTAATGGCACTATTAATTTACAGTATATCTGTGCCATTGTAGTAGAAGACATTTACCTTTCTCTTGGTTACAAAAAGGTTCTTATAATTTTTAAGTACAAGTAACACATGAGAGTACATTAAGTAACACATGAGAGTACACATTAAGTACAAGTAACACAAAACATTATGCTACTGATATTCCATCAGTATGACATTGTCACACTATTCAACTAAAACATGTTTTAATATTGTCAAATATTTAACCAATTCAGCATTTAACCAGGGCTGTCAGTTACATCAGCCAACCACAAACTTTTTTTTTTCAAACAAAATAGCACAAATTCTATAGATCCCAAACATTGCACATACCTTCTTCTCACATGAGCATAAATACTCTAACATGAAGTTATACAAGATATGACTGGCACCATGAACAAACGATTTAATAATGGAATTTTTAGGATTATTTAGAGCATGCTATAAATAATAATACTAATACTATAAAGTGATGCTGATGTTACAACAGAATCATATTATAGGATCTAAAATGTATAATAAAATTATTTAATTGAATTGGTCTCAATGAGGTGGGTGGTGATCTATTAAAATATTCAGATGCAGATGAAATTATATGTACAGTACCTATTGATTCAATGCCCCTATATAGATTTAAAGTAACCCTGCTACATTAATTACCAATGCTAAGCCAAGTAACAGATTTTCTGTACAGCAGGCACAATACAACTGTACAGAACTTTCTTGTGCTCCCCTGCCTTTTTAATCCACTGCACAATTACTTCTGGATGTGGGATAGATCTGATATTCCCCTTTATTCTCTATGCCTAAGTGGCCCATCACATGGGAAAGGTAAGCACAATCATTTTATAGTGCCTGCTGTGCAGTTAACCTGCTACGGCAGCAGGTATGGTTCACTTTAGTCTTATTGAATAAATGTATGAGTTGATATGGCACACCGTTGCAAATAAAATTCTACACCTGGAGAAGTCCACAAAGAATAAACAAAGTTGTATTGCGTTTCCCTTTTTGTTGAGCATTTATGACCAGGGAACACTGTCTGCTGATTGGATCAAATAATCCAATCAGCTCAGCACCCCACAAGGTGTCAGAACACCAAAGCATAGTAGGACTTCCCATCACTCTGCTTGGCACAGTAGAAACCCCTGCTTAATAGTAATAAAAAGCCCCAGAACCACCAATAAGTGCATTGGTGTTCTGGTATGAGACCACTTAGTGATTTCACTGGGGAGTGAGTGGCATTATTAAATATGACAGCTCTAGCAGTGTAAGGAGCGGACGGGCATAGGGGGCCCAATTAGCCATTGCTTCAAAGAGAACTCCAAACAATACAAACAACTCAGTATAAATATGTTGCAGGAAAGCCTATTACCTGTGTCAATTTTATTTCTTGATGCATTCTTTAGATAAAGTTTAGATAAAGTAAAGGCCTGTAACAACTCCACAAGCATTTGATTGGCATCTGCTTATCTTCGTTAATCAGGACCCAGCCAAAACATAGCATGTAATTCCATCCAACAGTAGAAAGACTATCTTGACAGAAAATAAACGCAGTTGTTGAGACCCGTTAACTTCCATTATGTTTCCAACTCTCCAAAACACAGATATATCAAGCTCAGACAAATGAATACATACAGGTTTACTGTTGCTCTTTAGTCTTGACCATAGTTCTCTTTCACTTATGCAAGCTTTTGACCCCCAATATTATCTCTTAAATTTGTGAGCTTCTGTTTACTTGCACTTTTGCATACTACTCACATCCTAATTTGTGCCTTCTTACAAACCATGACGTTCGTATTCTTAGAAAAATCTGGGTCTAAAGAATATAGCCCATATTTGACTGACGTTGACAAATAACCCCTTATTATTTTATACCACCAAGAAGCACAAGGAAACTTTCCTTTTGATATTATATCAATTTTTAAAGTTAACAAATGACCCCAAAACTGCCTTAAAAATAATAATAATGAACTGAGCTGAAGTTGACAGTTTCTTGCTGGGGGACATTAGGAGCGTAATACGTGTTGCCACCATGCATTTAACCCTTGACGTTGCTGATTAGCTGTCACTTACCGACCACCAAACCTATTGATAACCTGAAAAAAAGATGGCTTAGCATAATGCACATAAAATGCATGGAGAAATGTAATATTTTTCATAAAATTATATTGTATACTGGTAGTGTTAATAGGTTTCAGGGGGAATGTTAATTTTTTTCCCTGCTGCAGTAGCTCCTGCAAGATCTTTATGGTTAATCATTCATTTTTTGAATTTTTATATTAAGTATTTCATATTACTTTATTGACTCAACTTTTATGCTCTTCTTCATTTTGACAGTAAAAAATGTCTAGGCAATACTCTTTGAAAATTGGAGGCCATTTTCAACTGCTCTCTCTGCTGAGCAAAGTGAATAATATGGTGCCCTGGAGGGATTTCCAAGGTATCACTCAACAGAAACTTTTGTGTGTGAAGAAAACTAGCTCATTTTATCATGCTAGGCATACTGATATGTTTACTTTAATAAAATGCCATATTTCTGCCTTTAATCTCTTGTCAAATAGCTCTTGAAACCCCCAAAGTACCACGCACCACATTAAAAACACTTGTGATCTTGAAGTTGCCTTAGAAAATGCTAATAGCGCATGTAATTTGTGTTTTGTGAACAGGATGGAATAATTTATTGAGTGAAATGAAAATAATGCTTCCGGAAAGATGCCCTCAAGTGAAGACACTGGTTTAAGCTGTTCAGCGCTCTATCTAACAACTACCTATTTTTAATAACTGCAGTAAAGCATAAGAATGACATGGCTTGTTGTATCATAGGCATGTAATATTTTTCAGATAAAAGAAATGATCCTTTAAATGGACAACAAATAATAAATAAAATAGAAAGCTCACGATGGAGATGTGTTTTTAAAACACATTTCTGTATAAGTCAACATTGAAGAACGTTTTTGCTCCATGCTGCATAACGACAACCTCACAAAATGTCATACTTCTTGCATAATACTTTTCCATGAACACTGATCATACAATTGAGCTTTATAACTAGTCAAAACTTTTTGGGGGGGCGATGAAGGATTATAACCCTGTCAGGTTGTTTCAGCTATTAGAGCTCTGAAAACAATAGTTTCCCTAGAGTGGTGGTGAAGGAAAATTTTCCACAAATTTACAGACAGCAGTAAAACGCTGACAGGGGTTCTAGCCTCAAACAAAAAAGCATTTTAATTTCTGTCTGTGTTAAGGGGCCTATACATTGTATGATTTTCACTCGGAAATTGTACACGAATGGTCTTTCAAACGGAAATCGAATAGTTGATGGAACATCACCAATTTCCGTTTTTGATATTGTGATAGAAATTTTTCGATCGGTCAGGTTGGAAAATTTTTCTCTGGCCAAATGAAAATTGATGAATCAGTGGGGTTTTCATTCGTCAAAAATCACAGCAAGAACACAGCACATGCGCAAAAGGAAATTAGTTCTGTCGTTCGTCAAAAATTGATAGGTTAGTATGGCTAACGAACGATTTTCGAAAATCTACATTTGACTATGCTTGATGGGGTATTCAAGCTATAATCGAATGAGGGTTCGTGGCAGAAATGAACATTTAAATTTTTACTGAAGATCTACTAGTGTATGGCCACCTTTACTGTTGGAGATTGTCTCTCTCTTCCTGTCTGATGAAACCTATGTCAATGGGAGACTAAAGCTGGCCATACAATGGCAGATTTTCATATGCACATTCATACAAAAAATCGAATTCAATAATGCCATCAGAGACTTGGCGAATGTTGTTTGTAATGTTTGTTTGATTTTAGCATTCAATTTCAGAAATTAACAGAGTTTCCTAACAAAAACCGCATTCACTGTTAGAATGTCATTTGTTTGAGAAAAGCTTTTCATCCTTCAATTTTTTTCATCACTATGGTTGTAAATGATCATTGATATGACCCCATTAACTGTTAGGAAATCAAAAGAATGTTATGAAAATTATTTTTAACAAATTTCTGCTGGAGTATGGCCAGCTTTGTTAAGGGAAGATTTCTCTAACAGAGCCCTTGACAGACAGTAAAAGCTGACAGAGGTTCAACCTTACTTATACTCTCTAAAACTATATAAAGTTTTGGCTGCACATACCTTTTAATTTCACCAAAACTAAACTTGGGATGACCATGGACAACATATTTAACACATGGTAACTCATGTTAGGCAATAAACAATGGGAGGACTTTATCAAAGCAATTGCAACAGTTTTAGCCTCTTAGATCATTTTTTTATGTGCAAATTTGTCTTTTAACATGTGCACCTTTTTAGATGTGAGCTTGCACTACTTTTCCAACTGCATGTGTTTTGCACCTGTTTTGACCAGAGCTTGCACTACTTTTTCAATTGCATGTTTTTTGCACCTGTTTTCATCCGCACTTGTTCTGCAGCTGTCTGAAACTGTAGCATCACCTAACAAAACAATCACAACTTAAGAAGTCCCTGTGACCACTTCTTCAGGCAAAAAGCGACAGTTACGCTTTTTGCATGGAGATACGAGCCTTCTTTCCTGGAGTCTATTAAACCTCATTTATGAACAACATTACACTAGAAACATAAATGTGGCACACAAGTGCATCAAATATATTCCGTGCAAGTTCAAACATTCACAATTGCTATGATAAATATATAGATTTGGGATAGCTAGGGAAAGCTTACAGAAAGCAGGGAAAGTTAGAAAAGTTAGATGTCCAATTGCTGAAAAAACTTCTCACTTTTTTACCTCTGTTGCACGGAAGTGTGTAGTGAAGTGCTGTACATGAAGGGCAATTTTACCATTTAAGCAAAATCAATGAAACCAAGGCCACCTTCTTGGGATAGCAGAATTTATTTTCCCATAAGGTGTTCCCCATTCACCTAGGCCAGTGGATCCAGCCAGCATAAGAACATGCAACAAACAGGTACTTTTCTGTGCTACCTTGGAATGGGGTGATTGTGCTCCTTCTTGGATGGTGGCATGGATGGCCATTAGCTTCTACCCTAGGATTGAAAAAGGCGACATGCCTCTGTTAAAGTTGCAAAAATGTCTTCCTCCTCCTCACCACAAGTACTGCCAATCCCCTCCTCACAGCAAGCGGCACAACCCTACTCCTCTTCACCCACAGCAACCCAACCCTTTACATTTTTACTCCTCCTCACAGGGAGGCAGTAAGAAAAGGGTATTGCTAGCCCTGAGAAAATAGGAAATGTTCCTCTTCCTCCTCCATCATGCAGTGTGTGCTCCAGCAGGAACACCAGGGGGTTTGTGTCATTAATCCTCTTAGAATGGTGACAAGATGTTGCATGTATCTTGAATCAGGAGTCACTGATTTTGTTAAGGTTCGGTGCTGATGATGCAGCCGCGAAGTTCCAGTGTATGGTATATCGCATATCAAGAGCCTATGGCTGCCTAAAGTGACCACACACAATTTATACTTGCCACAGGACAACCCAAAAACCAGGTTCCAAAACAGGAATCACTGAACCACCATTTTCAGAACATGTGTCTGCCAAGGCTTTTGTGTGTGAACTTTCACAGCAGAACGCCGGCCAGTGAGTTGTTGATGTTGTCACACAGGACCTGGCCTGACACAAACTGGCATGGAGTCAGTCAACTCTTGGTTTGCTTATCCCTGAAAAGCCTCCAGAGTCTAAGGGGTCTATTCACAAAGCTGCCGAAGGATCTGGCCGTAGCTTCGGCCAGTCCTTCGGCTAGCTTCGGCCCCAGGACCCCTTCGGTTCAGGAGAACTGAGGGGGTGCTGTACGGGCTATTCACAATAGCCCGTACAGCTCCCGATCATGATGTTGGATCGGCTGAGTCGAACTCCTTCTGCACTTCGGGTCAGCCGAACATGCTGAGCATGGTCGGCTGATCCGAAGCCACACGAAGCAAGCCGATGTACGGCTGATTTCAGCCGATGTACGGCTGAAATCAGCCGTACCAGCCTGAAGTAAATAGCCGAACAGTGTTCGGCTCACTTCACTTCTGATCGGTCATTCACTCGGCTGCCCTCGGCAGCTTTGTGAATAGACCCCTAAGAGTCTAATGAGCATTTAATTGAAAGGATTGCTGTTTTTGCAATCTTGCTCTCAAAGTCACATGAAAAAGAGGACCCTCCCTCACTGTACCCCAGGGCAGTGCACCACTCCCCATGCTTTTTGTTTCACAATACCTTGACTTGAACAAAGACAGATTTGATTTCTAAGATTCGCCCCCATTGACCTTAACACCATTTATGGACTTTACGATGGGTTTGGTGAATGGCTTGCAAATCAAACTCAGGCACATTAGCTCATCACTACTGTGCACACTTGGCGGCTAGTAATGCTTACTAGCTTGCAGTAGTATATGCTACAAATCTTTAAGCATACAAAATGTTCTGCCCAATATCTATCTTGACTAACAATGATATAATAATCCAAGTATATGGTCCTGATTTTAAATCACACTGAAGAAGACTACTGTGGTACCAATTAGCCTACCCACAAATCTGGTCTCTGATTAGGTCACAACAATGCCGCCTGCTCATTATGAGAAATTGGCAACTACTACTGTTACTGGCTGAGAAGCACACACTGCAGCATTCCGCTCACATCAAACAAGCATATCTGCACTGCATACAACTCAACCTACAATGGTAGCTATTAAAAGATGTTATAGCAAGTGAAAAGACATAATTTTCCACATTACAGTCAAAATGGCTCGTGACCTGCTGCACACAATATTATTTTTGTGTACCAGGTAAACCAGCCAGGTGTGTGTAAATATTTTCGAGGTTGGAACCACATTTCTAGTGACTTAAAAATATATTACATTGGTAGGAGCGAATATACATGATTACATTATGCAGTGTGGATTAACTTTACAATTTGTGGTATATCCTTTGAGCTCTATGCCCATATGGAATCTCTTAATATGAACACACCAAAACTGTATGAGATAATGTAATGAAGCCCATGGTTGCATATTAAAGAGTCCCTAAGCTTTAAGCTAGCAAAGCCACTGCTGTATCCAGTCATACAGCTTCAGCTCCTGCTAAATGCAACCAACATGCATGGGATGAAAAATGTAGCCAATACCTACCAGAATCTGAGTAGTAAAAACTCCATATTGAGTTAAATAGATTTTAGGTGGCAGTGACTTGGTTGCGTTTTATAGTCAGATAATGATCAGACAAACCTTTCCAAGCCATAAGGTTTCATGTTTTTTTCCCCAGCAGACATATTTCTTTTTTGCTCTATGTCTTGTTGGGTGGATTTCTCTTTACTTCCTGTCCTGGAGACACAACATTAGGTAAATGGAAATCTACACAAAGTGAAGGGAATTTCCCTCAGTTGTCACCAGAACATATGTCGTCATTGGAAGATTTCCCAACACCTCATGTTTTGGCAGTAAATTGACTACAAGTAAAAAATTTGACAGGGGTTCTAATTCTTCCACACTCTATCCAAAACTTAAAAAATGTTTGCCTATTCATAAGTTTAAACAACTGTCATATATCTTATATATTAGGGATGCACCGATACCAGTTTTTTAAGACCGAGTACGAGTACCGATACTTTTGATCAAGTACTTGCCGATACCAATTACCGATACTTTTTCTTAAAGGACCAGGTCATGTATCAGATAGATCTCCCTGTGTCCACTTTCTCTGTTCACTGTTGATGTCTGCTGCTGTCCCCCACAACCTCAGCAGCTCTCTTGACAGCAGCAAATCAGCTACCTCTTTACACGTGTCCCGCAGCCCGGGGAGTGAAAGCAGATCTCCCTGTACTTCAGATGGGGTGTACAATGTTATCATACCAACATTTTGCCTTCAGTTTACATAATATGTATCACGAATTATGTGTTTGCAGGATTTAGCTAGATTTTTAAGTAGTTAAAAAAATTTAATAGGTTAACTGAAGGTGTATAAACTGAATTAATTCCCCATAAATAAATAAAAAAACCCTGGCTTTAATGAACCATTTTGATTAAATTGCACATATATCTCTTTCATTTCTCCTACATATAAAATTATAGATTTATTTCTACAAGATTCGTATGCTAATATGAGTAAATTTATCTTGACCTTTTTCTGTGTTAAATTCGAAGTGCTCAATTTCCTCGTTAAGATCACACATTAATCTGATATTGATCTATAATTCATGACATGTCAGTTGAGTACAATATATCAATAGAAATGTAACGGGTTAAGGTTCACTTATTTCTCTAAATAATGAAGCAATCATTTTTGCCCATGATCAAAAACTCACTGAATCATGGACAACAAACTTCTATTGGAAGACTTGCTTCATACATCTCTGTGAAAGATGATGTCTATAATATTTCAATTCAATATTTTATAAGACCATCCATCAGTGAAGTGGTTAAAAAGAAAGAAATCAGGCTAATGCTATTCTAGTTACACTGTAAAGCAGGATGTTAATTTACAGCTTGATGATCGTCTCAATGTTAACCTGATGACATATAAATAGATAGTACTTGCTAATATTATAACAAAAGTTATTCATATGGCACAGTAATTAGCTATTTGTTAATATTAGAAGAGGCAAATGACAATTCTACTGCTAAAGGTCTTCATGCCAATATTGTTTTAAAACTGTGTCAGGCTGTTAGAATACAGTGTACCATAGTGTTCCAAGTGCCCAGGTCTGAGGGCCTTGGCCCTCTGAGCCTAACATGTTCACTGGTTGCTACTGGATACTAAAAGATGGCCTTTACCAATGCTTTTCTGGCTACTACCAGGAATTCACTGGGGGCACTGGAGAACGATATGTGCCTCCACTGGCCTAGAGGTGCCTTACCTGTGATAATTCAGTAGTTTAAAGAGATATTGCTGTAGACAATGGAGTAACAGCTCAACTTCCACTGGTCTAGAGCTGCTTTACCCAAGATAATTCAGTAGTTTAAAGACATATTGCTGGGGGCAATAAAGTAACACTTGAACCTGCAATGGTCTAGAACTGTCTTACAAAAGATGATCCAGTATCTTAAAGAGATATCACTGGAGACAATGGAGTAACACCTGAGCATCTATTGGTCTAGAGCTGCAGTCATACATTGTACAAAGAAAACACAGGAACCATAGGTAAATTTTGTGCTCCATGCAGGGACTTCCAACTGTGACAAGATTGTGCTATTGTTGGGTATTCCAGCTCTCAATACCCCTATGTGTTTAAAATAAACAACATAAAACATGCAAAGACTTGACTGCCATTATTGCAGAGGGGCAACAACTGTGAGTACTATATCTGGAGACATGGTTATCTAAATTGGGGGTTGCACTACACAAGGACCAACTGGGTGGCTACAATGCCAGAGACACGGATTAGGGTCCTTTACTACCTCCTTGCAGAGGCTCTAGCTTCAGCTACCACAAAGGTGCACTATTTTAGTAGGAGAGTAGCATTCACAGTGTTTAACAACTGGACTACACTAGCATGGAATACATCTAAACATCTTTTTCGACTTTAAATGGGGCTTCCTTGTTTTCCACAACCTCATTCCACAACCTGGCAATCAGTTATTTTTAGAGTATAAAGAAATCCGTTTCAAGGCTGCTTCTAAAGTGCTCAGAAGTGTGTGGGTTTTGACACAAAATACATTTGGATAAAAAAAAACTTTACGAATGCAAAGGGTTTCTGAGTAACTACTAGTACTACAATTGTACTGAAGCTGATTTTTTAATCTTCTAAGAAATGATCTTACAATGTTCTGAGTAGAGTGATCCCTGCAGATGCTCATTAGGGTACTTGGTTGAGTTGGTAACTTGCTTGCTGAAAGAGGAAAACCCGTAAGACAAGTTAAACTGTACAGTTGTTGCATATCACAAATAATAGTAATGCCACTTGCTAAACTACTTCTAAAAATATATAACCAGAATTAATTTTGGTATTCAGATCATTATGGTAACTTTGGAACACAGTCAATGAAACAGTCATATTAAAAACAATATAAAAGCGATAGTTTTTTTCAATAAAACATGTTGAAACATTTTTTCTTTCCTATTGGACTAATACTCTGTACATAAATAGCGCTCATTATTGGGCTTAATTCTGGGCATTTTGCCTCACCCTAAATGTCACATAGAGATGTTTTTCTGTCTCTTCTAAGACAAGCATAATGTTCCATTGTATTATTTATCTGGCACTGGTTGTCAAGCTTTTCAAAGAAAATATACATTCATTTTAATGGAACCGTTTCATACTATTGAACTATTAAGTAAATGAAGACTAAATTAATTTACATTTTAGGCAAATAAATACGTGTTTTACAAACTCAAACATGGACAACGTTTGTAAATGCTGCTATATTTGTTACAGTGAGACGCCAGTATTGCCATAAATTGTATATTTGCAGAAGAGGCCTTAAGGGTCTGTTTTGCAAATATAACTCTTTATCAAAAAAAGTTTACTTTCTTATACAGTTGATAAAAGGTTTATGAACCCTTAGGAACTTCCACATGAATGGCCTATAGAATGTGACCTTATCTTCACCTAATAAGCAATAATAAATAAAAGTGGAGCTATTTAACAAATAACACATATATTTTGGTTTACAAAAATTGAAGTAATTGATTAATAGTAAGGGGACCCTTACATATAGCAACTGATAAAACCTTCTTTATTGGAAATCACCACAACCAAATCTTTCATTAGAAGTGTGCAGTAAAAGGTATCTTTTATCATGTGTTTCAATGTATGTATGTTGTTTGTAATGTCTTACATGAAAGTTATTTATTAAATCATGCTACAGTATTGCAGTGGGATTATGGTCAGGATTTTCCGGGACATTCCAAAATATGATACTAGACATTCTGTTGTTTGGCTCACTGGACAATGTTTATATTGCATGATGCTGCCGTGTAACTTCTTGACATTTTTTAAAGGATAAGGTTCTTTCATATAAAGTACATATATCAGGCCTACCTAGTTCTCTTGGTCAAAAGTATCCTACTCTTCTTCACCCAGATGCATTCTTAGCTTAATCCTCTGTAATGTTTACAGTCTGTAGCGCTCACCTCCAAAGGAGCCGCTGAATGCCCGGTTCATCTCTAGTCTGTCTAGGGTATGATCTTCAGCTGGCCACCCATTAGCATTAACCGCCCTTCTTCAAGTGCCCACAGACTGATGTCCACTCCAGTAGTATAATGCAAAATAACGTTTTATTGAACATCTTCACTGGGGATAGAGCATACAGGGATTCTAAGCTTCCATAGGTAACTGACAAAAGCTCCAGACTCACCAGACCTGGTTGACATATCAATGTAGATCCACTTGGGAGGCAGCGGATGGCAACTGATGTAGCAGATAAGCAGGATGAATACAGATCCTCAAACAGGAAAGACTACAGCTCTGGCTATCACTAAATGTCTAGTAGCCACATCACAGAATGTGATGGTGGCTACAAGTCTATGACCCAAATATTCTTGCTGCTGGCCACAACTGTGCAGTGCATTCTCAAAGAATTCTATGAGATGTGTCATAGAAGTATATGAGTATCCACTGTGCAGGAGCAGACTGAGGATCTCATTTACAGTCTGTAACCTTGTGAATATCTATGATCATCAGATTCTAGTAATTATACTTCTGGGGTATGGGAGGGTGGGATACTTTTAATCTTGGGGTCTAGAAAATAAAACCGAGCAGAGAAAGGTTTACTCTGCTCGATCGAGCAGAGTGAACCTTTCTGTGAGAAAGTGTTTCTCTCCCGGGCGGCTGGGAGCCTATTAGACTCCCAGAGCGCCCGGGGGAGGAATGACAGATGGCGTTCCTGGTTACCAGGTGACCAGAAACGCTATCTGTCATTACACACTGAGAACACGGAGAGGCCGCTCTCAGTGTGTAAAGGCCGTGACACACTGCACGCGAAGCCGTGCAGAGCGAAGCAAAGCTATCCGGCACGGAGCTTTGCGTGCAGTGTGTGAGCTGAGTGCAGTCAGATGATTGACAGCACCTTCAGCCAATCGGCTCGTCCGTAACAACCTGCCAGCTGTCGCATCGCGACGCGCTGGTCTATACACGCGAGCCGATTGGCTGAAGTTGAAATTGTTCATCTCGGCACGCTCAGCTCTGCGAGCTCTCGCAAGCTGAGGTGCCGAGAAGAAAGTGACATGACACACTGCTCGCAAAGGCAGCGCGCCACCGCTCCGCGCTGCTTCGCGTGCAGTGTGTCACGGCCTTAATGCTGATCTCTCTTCAAGTGGCCGGAGCTAGCCGTAAGATGACGGCTGGCTCCGCCCAGCTGTCAGAAGCAGGTTTGGCCAGCTTTGGCTTTTAGCGCGGCTCAGGCATAGCGAGGCATATGCCTTCGGCTCGACTGAGTCTCTGCCAACTTCAGGAGCTGTACGTGCTATAGGGAATAGCCCGTACAGCAGCCCTTCGGTTCTACTGAACCGAAGGGGCCGGGGGGCCGAAGCTAGCCGAAGGATCAGCCGAAGCTATGGCTAGATCCTTCAGCTGCTTTGGAATAGACCCCATAGTCATGGTAAAACACATTGAAGGGAATTTATCAAAACTGTAGCAGACAGAATCTTGTGTAGTTGTCCATGGCAATCAATCAGCTTCTATCTTTCATTTTCAAAGCTTAAAGTGACATTAAACTCAGGAGTTAAATCTTAAAAATGCATTCAAGTACCCTAACTATTAACAAAAATGAAGCTTATTTGTGTATCACTCAGCTGTAGATCCTCCAATCATCAATGAATTGGTGCTCACACTGTCCTTCCTTCCTTCTGGAGGGTGGCTACTTTTGTTCCCCAAGGTCCCTGTGTGTGTTGTAAAGTAGCCACTGCACCAAGCTCACTCCCGTGATGGACTAAATTCTCAATACAAATTAGTAAACTACATGTAAGATTGTAGTCCATCAGGGGAGCCACTCTATAGAAATTCGTACTGACACTGTCCTTCCTTCTGGAGGATGGCTACTTTTGTTTGCCATGGTCCCTGTGTGTGTTGTAAAGTAGCCACCTCTCCAAGCTCACTCCTGTGGTGGACTCACATTCATTTGTTAATTTGTACTGAAATTGCAGTCCATCACAAGAGCGAGCTTAGAGCGGTGGCTACTTTACAACACACACACAAGGACCATGAGGAACAAAAGTAGCCACCCTCCAGAAGGAAGGACAGTGTCAGCACCAATTCAGAGATGATTTGAGGATCTACAGCTGAGTGATACACAAATGAGATACATTTTTGATTTAACTCCTGAGTTTAGTGCTATAATAAATGTACAGTTGCCTAATTGAAAAGTTTAGATTATTTGCCAGGGATAGCTTTCAGTTTACTAATATATAAATTTGCCAACTGTCACATATCAGTAAGCTTGTATATTCCTTCCAGTTGTACCATGCAATGTTGATAAATGTGTTCACTCTCCAATGTCCTGTTCTTTGACCATTGTTAGTACCCATTGGATACATCTGTATTAAAGCATGTCCTTCATATTCAGGCATTTTAGTCAAAAGGAGCGAAGAAGCAGGCAGGCAGAGACTAAAAAGCTGCATTCATGGAAACCAATGGAGTTGCAAATTTCTATTAAAATCAGTCAAACAGAAACATTTTTCTAAAATCCGTTGTGTGTAAGTGTACCATATAATATTGTAGTTATTTCAGGCTAGATATGTTTTTTTCTAGTGGTTCCAGAAGTATTTGTACTTAATGAACTAAAATATAAGGACTACTAAGTAGCCATATCCATATTGTAAAAAAATCCACTGTTCAGGGATCAGATTTAACTGCCTGTAATGTCTGTGGGGTCTATTCACGAAGCTGCCGAAGGATCCGGCCGTAGCTTCGGCCGATCCTTCGGCTAGCTTCGGCCCCAGGACCCCTTCGGTTCAGTATGCAAGTCTATGCAAAACTAAAAACACATAAGTAGATACATATTCTTACACTATAGACATTTCTAAATGTTGTGCTTTGTCTGAATTTCTTTGTCAAATACTTGTTAAATATTATTAGATACTGATTTTGTTGCAGAAGGTATATTTAGTTTGAGTCTGTTATACGAGCTTATATTTGAAATGTATTTTCTGGAAAATGTATTTACCTTACAGAGTACTCTTACAGAGCCCCAGGGTTTTTCAACATGTTAAGGCCTTCTTTTTGAAAGAATTCCAGTGTTAGTAATTAATGCGAAGTGGAACACCGTGAGAAAATGGCTATCATATTTTGAACACACAGATTCCTTTAATAATTATTCACTAAAAGTTTAATTATTACAAGAGTTGTGGTTTGGAATACATGAATAAAATTACAGTAATTAGAAGGTGGACGTTAATATAAGAAAATTCCTTGGTTTATTAAATGTAGTTTTTATTAGAATATATACTGAGTTGGGTAAGGAATGTTATCCAAGATTGAATGCAGATCATTGCATTAACTGAGTACATATATATATATTAAGGGGGTCTCTTCTCTAATCTTCACCTTTTTAGTACTGGTAAAAAAAAAGTGCAGAAATCACATGCTGGGTGAAAACTGGTAGCATAGCCCCATCCTCACACAATGGTGCTCCCAGGATAATGATTATTTTTGCACAGATTGACATTAATTACTTTTATCAAAGTGGACTGCAAACAAACTTTGCTTTTAGTTATAGACTGAGTAGGAAAGGGAAAGAATCACTATCATTCTACAATTATTTTGAACATTACGTTCCAGTCTAAGACAGTGTCATAGCCATATATAAACAGATTGTAAAACTGTTGGAAATAGACTGGTGCAATTGGCAAATTCCGTAATTTGGGGATTTTTTCTTTCGCTGGGTCGGCGAGTGGCAGGCACCGTGATTGATGAGGATCTACATTGCTGGATGACATGATTAACGATGGATTTACATTGCAGTAATCTATTTTTTTTAATTAATTAATAAAGGACTTGCATCTTTTCAGTTTGTTCAATTAAGCTTTGAAATGAAATGGAGATGCTGATTGGTTGCCATGGGCAACTACTCCAGATTTGTCTTTCCACAGTTTTTATGAATTCCCCTATTGTGTTCTCTGATTTAAAGATTGGATATGACCTGTATTCAATGTTACACAGCATTTCAATTAGCAGTAATTTTTATTTGCAGGTGATGATGAATATGATGTTCTGCGGTCATGTTGTGCTGTACTTGTGTGTACATATATATCTGTCTGTAGAATAAGGTCACTGGAAATTGAATATCGAAATCTAAATACTGCTCGGGTTTCTCACATTTCACTGTAGAATCAATTGAAAATAATTTTTTAAATAAATAAATTTTTTATTTCAGTAATTTTCAGGACCCTTTATGGCTGAAAGTAATTTACACAAAGCATAAAAGTGTGAAGTTGATTATTTTATACATTAGCAATTTAAAACCATAATGTAATTATATACATCCATTGAGGGTTGGAACTGGTTTAACCCTCTTACCGCTGTGCCCAGCCTCCAGTTTTTCATCTCTGGTGGCTGGACCATTTTTGCTATTTCATTACTTTATTGCTATGTTTCACTATTTTTTACTTACAGCTTTAAAAGTTAGTAAAGACTTCCCCCCAACAAACCATATATTGTATGAAAGCACAAGGCCTGTAGAAATAAAAGTTGGTGTTACAATGTAATTATATCCCATGATAGTTGCAAAAATGTTTATCAAATATATATTTTTTTTTTAATACACTAAAATGATTATTAGTACACACAAATACAATGTAAAATTATAAATTGATAAAAGATATAACTGTATTAGTGTTAATAAATGACAACCATTTGTATACTTGTGAACAGGTGAAAATGGAAGGAATGAAAAACTGTACATAGGTGACTATGTAGCCCAAAAATAGTTTCCTTCACTTACACTTTAACCTGTTGCTGCTGTCCATACTCATGTATGTGGCGGCACAATGGTGGGCTTTATACCATGCCATCACATATGTGAGTACAACTGGCTTCCTTTTTTTGTGTTTGGTGCATGCTCAAAAACTGTCCCAGTCACTGATTACATCAGGATCCCAGAAAATACCTCTAAAGTTAAGAACTCCTTAGAGGGATGGAGGGAAATAGCAGTAGGAATTTAAACTAGAAATCTTGAGACTGGCTTCACACCTAAGCATTGTTGTCATTTCCATTCCGCAGTGCAGTAAGTTGCAGTGCCATTCATTTTGAATCGCAGTGCACACTAAGGCAACTGTGCTTTAGCATGTTGCAATGCACTGTATTGCATTGTGGTGCAATGCGCTACAAAAAAGGATGTGTTTTAGGCCCTTTAGGGTGCATTGGCAGTCCATTCATTTTGAATGTGCTGCCCTAATACAATGCACATTAATGTACAAAATAAAATGTGTTAACACACCAAAAAGTTGTGTATTGGTTCTATGCACCCCCCTTCCTGGCCAGCCAGGCTGCTTGCTCAGGTAAGGGTCTGGCATGAATTTTTGGGGTGACCCACACCTTTTTTGTTTATTGGGGGGTTTTTTTGCTCTGGGTCCCCTTCCAAATCCATACCAGCAATACTTTTGTTTTCTTTCTAAATGTCACTTTTGGTGAAGTATATGGTACAGGTGTGCTGCTTAATGTGCAGGTTTAAGACACTCCCCAAGCATGTTATGTAAGGCAGAACTCCAGAGAAAAACATTTATTTACTTTTGAAAGTAAATAAGTACTTTCAATTCAGTTTCATTCTGCAAGAGAACGGTAAACATTAGAGTAATGTTTATTGATCTCCCTGCTCTTTATGCCGAGAAAAAAAAGCCTACAATTAGACAGAGAGAGAGCTGGTGCCATCACCAGGACTATAAACAATGCTGCAGCAGCTGGCGAGCTGCTGCAGTGGCATCGGGAAAGCAGAAAACATTATAAATGGGTGTGATACATTCCATTCATGAAGTTTTCTACACTCATCCATGCAGCCATTTGCTGGCTGCTGCAGTTTTGTTTACAGTTCTGGCAAGTGGCTGGGGTGGCATGAGGGAGTAGTGTAAATTTTGTGAATGGATGTGCTTATTAGCCCCTGATAAACGCCCATTAATAATTCCAGGCAGTCCTAGGCACCAGATAGACGTAACTTTACAGCCTCTTTTATATACATTAACATACAATAGCACAAATGTGAAATGTCAGCTGTGAAAAAATGTGGAATTCAAGGGGCATGCTTGTTTTTCAGCCTAAATCTGGAACTACTGATGACAAAAACAGTAGGGGTTTTAGGAAAATGCTTCCAATGTCTACCTGTTTTTAGTCTTCAGACATTATCCTATTTTTACATACTTATGACGTTTTTATCCTGAGATTTTCTGCGGTAGAGTTTATTATTAATGCTGCAAGCCAGTTGCTTGTCTGTTTCCTTCCATGATGACTCATCTGTCTGGCACATGCAGGGGTTGGGGATTCTTTGCCAGATGATATTATTAAAGTGTATGTGATGGAAAACCTAAAAGGTCAGATGCTAGCTTTCTGTAGTGGGCTGACACTATTGCCTTTGTTCCAAGCAGTGTTGTCAGCCCTCCATGAGTTATCCATTGCTATTATGTAAGCAAATCCCCCTCTTCTCCATAATGCTTCCTCGTTTACATTCCAACACTCAGTACCTTTCCCATACCAGCTGCCTAATGTTTCTCTCCTACTATTTCAAGGCAGCAGTGGCAGTGATGTCAGCCCACTATAGGAAGTTAGAAGCTGGCTGCATTTCTGGCAGGATCATCAGGGCTTTTAAATACTTGCAGTGTTTTAAACAGACATAACATGAGGAAACGTGTATGTTTCTGAGAGCTGTGGTAGACAATTTTTTTGTGAAAGTGCCCACACATACACTTCCAAGGCAGCGAGAAGAATCTATTTCAACGTTTCTATTCAGCTGGCAAGATATACGATATAATGCAGTACAAAACTCTACAGAAAAGGTTGATTTATTCAAATGTATGTTTTAATTGTAAATGGGTTTTTATTTTTTCAGAAAGTGAAGTTATAATTATCTGATATTGTCAGTAAGAACTCATCAGCCACCTTTATGTTAGTTTATATGTTCGGGATTACTGCCACCACAGGTTTGCGGCAAATCCGCAGGATTTGGAAAGTTGGTGGATTGCAAATAATTTGAAGGAATGGATAACTCAGCACCCTCTCTATAAAAGTGTGGGCTACTAACAGCCATATTGTGTGTGTGTGTGTGTTGGAGATGTTAGGGAGAGCTGACAATTCTGTAAGGTAATTTCTTTTTTTTTTTGTCATTGCATTGGTATATTTCCTTAATTTCCATGTCTTCTTTTTTGACAATGGCAAAGTTCACTTCAAATAGCCAGAAATATATAACAAGTTTGCCCCCACCTAGATTTCAATGGGGGCAAGAATCTGAAAACTCATGGTGAAAAAAACCTAATAAATGTGAAGCTTTGCAGGTACCCATAACGATCATGACATTAATATCACAATTAAAATTATTAACACTTTTATTGCACATTAATATTAAAAACATATGCAGTATGCTGATGATGCTCTTTGTAGATTACATCAAATAACACCTTAATGTCTATCCCAAAATATCCTTATGTAAACAAATTTGCATGCTTCATACATTACATTCTTAATTTTATCATATGCAGTAGCTGTATTATAATGAATGATGGGAAGATTATACTTTATGAATTTCCTAGACACAACGATCTACCTCCTCAGTAGGACAAGATAGGTCAGTATCTACAATAAATATACAATATCATTATAACATTGTAATAAATTAAAATCCCGTGACAATTTCCATACATGTGGCGTCGCCACTGCCTGCATGGGGAGGGGGGCTTGCTGACAATAAAGGGGCATTGTCCAGTGGAATGATCTATGAACATACCCAGAGAAATATGTGTAAACATAAATGTCACACTGCTATTGTTGGATTCCTCTAAAAGACATCTTAATTCCAAAAGACCTATCACACCTGGATGTTGAAATGTTTCAGCGGTTACCAAGGAAAGACTAAGGTGCTTTTAGTGATGGCAATCATGCTACTGATACACAATCAAATTTTATCACTAAATATATCTCACATAATACAGGTAGATCTAAAATGACTGGAGCAATACCAATATATTCTCCTCGTTTTTTAAGCTCCAACAACTCAAACAACATAAACACTTTGGGAAAGAAAGTAGGAAGCATACAACAGTTTGACAGTTACAAAAATACTCACAGACAAGCCAGCTTAGTAATAATAGATAATAATAATGTATCTATCATCCCATCACTTTGCTGATGCAGAAAGGTAGGTACTCTGGGACTGAGTTTCTGTCCACAGCAGAGCTTTGATAAATCCAAGGTCATTAACTGCCTTCATCTTTTTTGCAAGAAATCTAATCCTTAAGGTATCATAAAGAGAACAAGTAATAATCCTGCACTGTGGCCACACACGATTGGATCCAGTATTCTAAACCAGATTTTAGGGCCATAAAGGATTTGGTAGAACTATTAAACAAAGGTGAATTCGAGGATGAGATTGATTGCTTAATCTTTCAGGAAATTCTGCAGGAAGTAGATGAGATCCTAGAGCTTAAACAAATCAAAATAAATCAAAAACTTTCCCACCTCTGCAGAATAATCCAAGTACTTTCACCTTTCTGCGCCAGTTTACCAATCACAATTTCGGTATTTTCAATTTAACCAAAGAACAATCCCAGGCTTAACCATGATATCAGGACAGGGAACATCATGGTCATAGATAACCAACAATACAAAACCATACATTTGAAACTTTTAGTCAATAAAAATTGGTCCAAACAAATATCAGACTATTGTTGTAGAAAAGTTTACAGAGAGTACTATTAGGTCATTGATAAGGCATTAGCACAAAATATTATCTCCAAACAAACCTGGGAGTTTCTACATGTGAATTTTCTTCGGTTGCCTGCATTTTATATACTCCTAGGATACACAAAAATGTGGACTGCCCTCACAGTAGACCTATGGTCTCCAGGAAGAGCAGTTTGACTGGAAATGGCTGGTGGATGCACATTTAAGGCCACAAATAATTAGCCTTTGTTATGATTGACATCCCTGACAGGTGATGTGGGCTCACTCAAGGTGCGGAGACTAGTGACAATCTGGTCTTCAACAGAGCAACCTGCAAGGAGTGATGGGCTGGTGACCCTAATAACCTTTGGAATACTTTGCTGCAAGCTGACACGAGCTCGCTTACAGCAAATTATAAAGTAAAATAAGTGAGTACCACAAGTGAACTCTGATCCCTTTCTTCTGTGACCTTGTGCAAAAGTGCTCATGAATATATATACCACAATTTTCAGAGCTTAAGCTATCTAATTACAAAAGTCCTTTTCATTGCAGTGGAAGCAATTTGGGAGAACTAGTTTGAGTTCATGATTATGAAAGTGACAAAGAATTGAACAATAATTGAACTATAATTAATTATAATAAATAATTATTATAATTGAACTATAATAAAAGTACATATTTAAGCTCTTGTAGGCCTATTGGTTAATGCTGAATGGTTATGGTACTTTCTGTGTTATAAAACAGGTTATCTTGTGGGGTTTGCAAAAGAATGCATACATTTTTTTGGGGGCAATGGACATATGGTTTAAAGGCACTGGATATTATTTTGATAAAATGTGCTGACAAACTCTCCTAACAATTGCAATCTGTTAAATGCGAGTAGAAATGTTGAAATTTGCTGAGCCTCGATTCGCCAAGGGTTCAGTGAATCCTGTTGGAAATTTGGCAAACCTGAACTTGTGAGGAATACCAATGAGGAATACCAATGTTGTTCAGGGGATCCTGTTTTTAAATTCTGCAGCCATGTGTTGTAGTGTGGCTGCTGGTATGAATGGGGCCTTACTAAAACACATGTATGCAGCACTCCTCTGATAAAGAAAAGGGTTCATGCAAGTGTCTAAATAAAGTTTTTTTTATTATTCCACTTTAGGATAAGTTGATGCTGTTATTATTTTGAAGAGTTTTTATCTCAAGGTATGTTTTTGCAAGAAAAGTTTGCAAGAAAAATTCCCCATTTTTTTAATGTTGTAGTAATGTCAAGTATAAGAAAAAGGTTAAATTCTCCCATTCATTGATTCGTTTTGACTTGAAATATGTACATGTGGGGAGGAACAGTAAGTGTCTTGTGTCCAAGAAGTGCTCTGTGGTCTGGCAGCGCATTATTCAGCACGGGGGATAATAACTCTCTTGTATGTAAACCTCAACAAATAACTTATATATATGTTATATATGATTGATAAGTGCAAAACAATACTTGCCACATTTTTTTTGAACTGATATCTTCCTGTGCTCTCTGCCTTTGCTGGCTCTGATGAAGTCCAGGGGATTAAACATGTCAGGCAGGTCTTGGAGAAACATTGGTACAAACACAATTCCAAGTGAAACATTGGAGATCAGGATCGTGACAGTGATCTGTAACTAGTTTACTGAAGCTCTATATATACCCCCATGCGATTACTCGATATGGCTGGATGCACTTATTTGAGTATTCCCTGCTGTTTTAACCTTGTTTTTTATGATAAACATATTACTCTATGAATATTTTACACTTATATGCTCGTACAAGAATGTGCTGCTTTGTCAGTGGGATATCCATCTAGATAAACGTCAAGACCATAGAGGGAAGCAAGTTTGATTCTATGTAGAGAAAATTAAGAAGTGCTTTAATACTTAAAGGAGTTGTGAAGTCCCATCATATGCTATCGTGTTATAACATCAGCATTGTAATAGGAATGCATACTATAGTTTTTTTGATAATGCAATTAATGCTTACTTGAAAAAATCCCTTGACTGCCCATCATTTTCAACAACTTCCCAGATTCCCAGTGTGCTTTGTGTCTCTTTCCCTGCCATTTGATGGGATACAATCTTGATTTCTCAAGACTACATATTCCATCATACATTGTGTTGTCACAATATGAGATGCTGAGTTGTAGTTCAAAAGGCAGGCTCTCTATCAGTGCATTGAGGAAGTACATCCTATGGGCATCTTCAATAAGTAGATCTACAAACTAATACATCAATATGGTTATTAAGAAAGGGATAGAACTTATGGAAATTCTATATAGAAATACAAATTTATTTTTTGACCATAGATATCTTTTAAAACAGGTTTTTACAAACATACCTTCAAACAGGTGGTTATTTTTGTTAATATTTTTATTATATTTAACAAGAATACAGCCAAAATGTGCAAATGAAAATAACAGAAACTAAAGTCAATGACGAAGTATACCAAAGGAGAATATACGGTAAGTCATTATACTATCAAAGACAGATCATACAAGAAAGAGAATGTCCAATGAGCTTTAGTCAATATATACCAATAAAAGTCAACACCAATACTACAGATTGTGTTTGCATCTGATTTTGAAGGGCTAAGTACTGGAGAAATGCAAATGCCAGACTCTTAAATTGGCCAAGGAAAATAAAATCGCAAGGAGAATGAAAAGGAAATTAGTGTATAGTGAGAGAAGTATAGTGAGAGAAGAAGGACATTGAAAAGGGGGTGATAAAGAAGAGGGAGCTAGATATAAGAAAAGAGGAAAAGGAAAGATGGGATTTTCATGTTTGGGCACCAGTGTAGCGTGGGACCCTTAGGTCCACTAATTGTCTCCAGTCCTGGGAAATAGGTAGTCATACTGATGCAGGGAGTTCCAGTACTGTATGTGGTGGGCTTGCACCTGGACTATGGAGTGAAATACATGAGTAGAGTTATTGATTATTCAAGTTGCACATAGAGATAAAGACTATCATTTCATATTTGATTTGATTTGATTTTGCTTCAGTAACGTACAACCAGGCTCTGTCAGTACATGTCGGGAACAGTTTACATCCATACATACTGTTCCATAAGTGGACATATTGGGCACTACTTTCATAACCACGGGATTCCCCCATGTCCCTGTCCCTCCATCTATGAAGCCATATATTACCTACAATGGCAAGACTGTGTTCATGCTGGTGTTAAAAACCTTGTACAAGAAAAAGGGCACCTTTGATGCCCTGTAAGATATTTGAGAAACAAGAGAAATGCTAAATTGTAGTGAGTGATGTGATGTCTGACCTTGTAACACGAGAGATCAAAATATTTGGCAAGTTTGTTCCTAGAGGGTTGAAGCCCACAGTGGGGCACTGCCATGTTATATTCTAGTAACAACACTGAATGCTTTGTGTTCTAGATTATTTTAATAAATGGGTGTTTTATCATATTAATATACTATATATTCTTCCCATACATGTATATTTCAGTGAAACCACCATTGCAGGTGGGATGAACAAGGGTTGGCACAATAGGTGTGAAGGTATAACACTGCCACAGGTATGCTGCACTTTTTTTTGCACACCTAACCAATGCATTATTATATTATTATTATTAATATTATTTTTGTTATTATTATTAAAATCATTATTATTAACATGAACAATATACAGTTTTAACAAAATATTGTAAATATTAGTGTAATAAATCTAGCAGATTGGTTTATGTAAAATGTATTACATACATATAATTACTGACAAATACAGGATAACAAAAAGAAAGTTTCACTTTCAAAGAGCCTTACTTGCCAATGCTACATCACATCTGGCATTGTATCAACAGAAGCAATGCATGAACTCCAAGTACCGAAGTTGTATTTAGCACATTTTACTTTTTCCCTTTTGGCCAAGGGGGTCTCTAGGAAGTCAAAAACCTCAGCTCGCTTGCAAATTGATTTACACATACTGAGATTTCCAGCAAAAATGTTTCATGCTTTGTCAGTGTGACACCAAGGAAGCACATGTTAGAATCTCTTGTGTACCAGCGATTGTTTTCTTACAAGGAGCCTTTCCTGCGGCATGCAGTGATTTAAAGGATGATTGGCAGAAAGTATAGCTTTGAATAAATGAATAACAAACATATGTTCCACTTCTTTGCTCGAAGAGCAGCAGCAGTCATGTTTTAGATAAAGCATGTGCAGATCAGCACCTGCGGTTTGTCGGATATTTTTCTGAATCCCAGCAAGGCTAACTAACAGTGAACTGACCAAAGTGAAGTAAGCCCTAGTTTAAATTAGTATTAGCCAAATAATTCGATCCCCTACACTGCAGACTTTTTATTTCTCTCTCTTATACTGCCATCTACTGGCTACAACCTGATTTTTACTGTGTAGTGTTTAAAAAGAAAAAAAATGGTATACAGCACAGTAACTAACAGTGAATAAAAAACAGCATGAAATAACTGAAATGTCTGATTGTATGAATAGGACAAATGTCATCCTTTTGTTGTGTTCTGGAAAAGAGGGGTCATTGAATATGTTATATAGCTAGAAAATTAAAAATACATGTCTTATACACGTACAAATGGATGTAAATTTCAATCTAATGATCAATCGAACCCTAAACTGAAAAATCTTAAAGCTAAACTCTAGGCAGATGTAAAAGAGATCGATATTTGCAACTCTGTATTCAATTATTCATTGTTAAATGTATTTTTTTTTAAATACAAGCAGTGTATCCAAATTTGACTTGGCATCAGCCTTTTGCAGTCCACTGCATTGTAATGTCTACTGCTTCTCCTTCACGGTCCAGTCAAAGGCTGAGGGAGAGACCTGCAAGTGTGGCTTTAAGTGTATCATATGAAATAGGTAAAACACCTATTTTAAATCTGTTATATGTTCCTGTTCACATACCATAACTTATATTTTTGAATTGCTGCTTGCATAATACATTCTCTTTTCTGAAAGAAAAGTTGTTCTCTGTATTGAGTTTTCCTCTGGTACCCTGGGCAGTTTAATGTTAACATTATAACCCTGTCTGTGCTGTGAAATCTCATTATCATGTGTAAACTAGATTTAAAGGAGAGCAATGAGGTGAGTGATTTCCACTCATAGTTAGAGGCGACTTATGACAACGAAGCTGAAGCAGAAGAAGCAGAAACATGCACCGATCCGCTCATTTCCCGATCATCTCCCTGCTGTGAGCAGTGACTGTCAGTCACCGCACCCCGCAGGGATTCCCCCCCCCTCACCTCTCCGATCCTCCAGCGCTGAGTGGAGGAACGAACAGGGAGGGGGCGGTCACTGTTGTCTCTGCCTCTTGATCGGCAGAGCCAGCTGTCACTCACGCAGCTAAGTGGATCTCAACAGTATTGTTGCAGGGCTGCAGGGCTCTCAGTATGTTGTGGGCAATAGCCGGTGATATACTGAGCTTCAGGTCACGGGAGGAGGTTAGTATATGTCCTCCCGTGACCCTAAAGAGAACTATGGGGAAAAACACTTACTACATAGTTATCTTTTAACCACTTGAAGGCCATAGTGTTTCACCCCCTTCCTGGCCAGGCCATTTTTCAGTATTCAGCGCTGCGGTACTTTGACTGATGTTTATTCCGTCATGCAACGCTTTATTGCCGTTCACAAACGGCCATGGACGTAAGGTAGTTAAAGAATGTTTATCCTAACAAAGCTTTAAACATCTACAAGCATTTCCTGTCATGTGGAAATTGAGAGAGAAGCTTGCAAAGGCCTGCTACACAAACACATCTGAAAGGTAAAAAATCGATTTTTATAAATTATGTTTTTGGTATACTGTGTACATAGAAAGTCATAACAAACATATAGAGGGGTTTTCTCAAACTTGACTGCAAACGTGGAACTACACTTTAACTGCAACCGAAAAAACATCACCCTGTTTTGTGTGACAGAGCAAAGAGAGTGTAAATCTCAGGACAAAGAATCATTTGGAGGTAAAACAGCTCCCTTATATGTATGTTGTTTGCTTGGAATTCTGCTTTAAATCCTTCCAAATAATAATGCTTACATGTAACAAAATGATAAAACAATCATACAAAAAAAAAATCATAGCCACCCCTTTAAAACCAATCAGTGATATAATAGAGAAAATTATCAATAATCTTGTAAGACTTACTACTAGAATTACTGAAAGGGAATATTCGCACACTTACTGCAATTACTTTTGCACGATATTCTAATTATTCGAGTTTCACCTGTATATTTAATTAATTGGTGATCTGGCTAGTTAGTCTTCTGATTAAAGTTTTATTCTACCTGCCATAAAAGCATTACACAGCCAGGCCTAAAAACAACAACTCGGGCAATTAGCAAACTGTGGAATGTGAGGAATTCTCTTTTGCCGATCTTTAAACCATAAATACACTGGTGTTTGATCCGTATTCAATTTAATCATATCCATAAATGGCTTATTTCCAGCAAGAGAACAAGGAGGTTTCTAATTAGTATAGGGGTGCCCAGACCTCGTTACAATCAGGAATGAAAGTGAGGGGTCAGTACAAATGTTTGAGTTACCATCATAGCAGGGATAGAAGGGAAATGTTCCAATGGAGACACTTGTTCCCATGACATCTGTATCAAAGGAGACTTCCCTCACATTGGATAGCCCCTCACTTCCTGTTAAATCTACAGGACATGAAGTAAACAGAAGTCTCCTTAATGAGAAACAGATGTCAAAATACAAATTTACAAGGGTTTTAACCCTATTCTACTGTATCCATAATTTGAATATCATTCTCTGCACTCCAGTGTGGACAGTGTATACCCATCCATATACTGCCATGAAGTACTCTATGTTTCTCTATTCAGTTTTTGCAGATCTTGGCTGGTGTTAGGGTCCAGCAAGATGGTGTACATAGCTTCCAGAACACATGGACAAAGCCACTTAACATATGGCGAAACATTCACTTTGGGGCACAATTTAGTGCTGGGAGCAATGCAGTATATGCAAAATAGAATCTATGAAAGATAGAAAAAAGACTTGACAGATATTGCCTCGTTAAATTTATAAGAACTCATTTAAGGTGTAAGGTAATATTGAGCTACTTGAGATTGTAGGTGCTGATATTTGTGAGAGATTGCACTTGTCTAAAATTATTTTAAAAGAAAAAACAACAAGCCTTACGAAAGCCTTTTGAAAAGCCCACAACTGTACCATGACAGTCCCAAATGACCAAAGTGACTCTGTCATGAGAGAAGTATGAGTTCTGCCATTGCTTATCTTCTTAAAGTAGTTATTTACTTATTGTAGTCACTAATACAACATTGCTGTTAAAGCATCAGAATAACACCCAGAGATAAAGCTACTACTAAGGAATGCAGCCTTTATTAATTCCTCATAACAGTTCTGGGAAATTGAAATATGTATGCCTTAAGCAGTCACCTCTAGAAAACATACATGTGCCATAATATTGATCTTTGACAGTGGTGGACAGACACGCATTTAACAGAAAATTGAGCTATTGACACATGGCGGAGCAGAAAGCCACCACAAGAAGGCTATCAGGCCACTACTTCATCTTGCCTTCTGTCATTACTCAGATTGTTGGATTCAGCTCATGTTTTCAAACCCAAATGTTCCGTAATGTGCACTTATAATATGTATACCACCTTGCTAATTATATAGCTATCAAACCTCTGCTTAAAAGCAACTAGTCCAAATACAAAATCAGTTTCAAAAAGTGGACCGCTTCTTCCTAATTGGTGGATTTTTCGAAGCCACAGGCACACTCTGAACTGCCATATTGAATCTGGACTTCTGAGCTGCTATGTCGTATTAGCGTAGAGTGCCATAAATGCAGAAACCATGTCCATTTAGGTTGCACAGCCCTGGCGAATTCCCAACAGCAAAAGTAAATCAAGCTATGATTTTATGAACTAAAGAATCCAAATGCTGTTACTGATGCATATTGTATGTACAGTATACCATAAGTAAGGATATGTGTGTGCTTTTCCTTTCTTGCCTCTAACTGCATTATCACACATTTAGGATATTTTTTTTGCGTCTGTAAACACAAGAAAAATCCACTGTGTCAACACAATCACTATGATATAAAACACATAAGTTATCTGGGGGCCATTTGTACAAAACACCCCCAACCTTGTCATAGCTCGAAATGGGTGCAACTAAGCTATATATATATATATATATATATATTATCACTTTGTTGCATAAAATGTTCATTTGATTTATTCTTCCACTGCTATTAAAATGCATGTTTTGTGACTAAGATTCAATGCATTCCATTGATCGTAGTACTGTTTACAAACAGGTATAGCTTCATGATACAGCTTTGCCAGTTATGTTGTGTGTTTTGGCTATCCTTTACAGAGGCATTTCCATTGTACTTTTTATTTGGAAATAGTTTACCTATAGAGTGGCATATTTATCTTCTGCCATGGCTCACCTTAGCTTTTTTTCCAATGCAATTAGTAATACTTTGAAAAACACCCCATGTTCATTGGCACTAATGTGTTTTCTATAGATTTTAGTGACAAAACTAGTGATATAAATGTTGTCAAGCTGTGCCACTGCTGCAAGGCACATTGTACACTAAAAGGTTGCATTTAAAATTATGAAAAAAGGGATTTAACAAATGTTCTTCATTCGCCTTATTTTTTTTAAAGTGGGAAACCGAATTGGCAGGGAACAACATCACCTCTAGGGCTTGTGGGAATGTTGACTGATTCAGATTCATTGCCGGGGTCTATCTACTTAACAAAGTAGAGTAAGGGTCTGGTTGACATTTTAATTACAAGAATTATACATCTGATTGTGTATATAGTTGAAAATTTCACCTGGAAATATTCTGTCATTGCGTTCCTGCCATGATTCATTGTTTCAATCATGATATATTGCACTAAAATGACTATGGGGCAAAAATTTCTTATTTATGTGTTCAAAACAGGTATTCATAAATAATTATTGTGTGCTTAGTGAAAACCCATATATATAGTATATGTAGGAATATATATATATAAATAAAGTTGCATATTGGGGATGGTTCAGCAGGCAAAGAGTATCTGAGCTGGTGTGTGACTGATTGTCAGGTGGGTTTTGCCCCATAAAATTAGTCTGGTAAGCCAGCATGTGTATCTGTGTTCTGACCTGCCTGGTCTCAGTGAGGGGTGCTTTGACTGGACCAACATTTGATGGAAAGTGAGTGGGTTACTGTCTGGCTTAGAGAGAAACAGGCAAAGAGTCTGTACAACCCAAGCTGGGCAATTCAATAACCGAGAGGCTAAATGTATGTGTTCTGGGATATACTGAGAAGGGAAGTCATTGTGTAAATACATTTTTATTTACCAATACAAGTGGGCAGGAGCCCACTCAGAACCTTTGACCGCCACTTCTCCCTACCAGTCCAATGAGTAGCAGTTGCATTCCCCACCCCTTTGTGACTTATAGCTGTGGTTCTGAGAATGACCTCTCTGCAACTGATTGGAGGGAGGTGGGTGGGGGTGGCAGTCACAGTTTTGAGCAGGCTTGGTGTGAACCTACATTACTGGAGTCTGCCCAAGCACATTTAAAACTGTGACTAGCTCATCACTACTCAACATTAATTTCCTGTCTTCTCCTATATATCCTCTTCAGCATATTGTTTTCTATATACTAACTACACCAATAAATGCTGCTTGGAATTTTACTGTCTGCATTCTATATGTCTATGTGTTTGATACAACCTCTGCCCACCACTTTCTAATACTGAATTCCTATTTTCTAATAATAGCAGTTTCATTCTTTAATTTGAGTTGCCAGTTCTTGTTGGGTTTTCTGCAAGAAGAGTGCTTGATCTGTAAAACAATAATATGAGAGTAAAACAACACTTGGGAGTTGCATTAAACATTACTTTCTAGTAAAATGTTACTTGCTCAAAATATGTTCATATGGGAAATAAACTGTAGTTTCTCGTTAATATAGTCATGGACAATGCTGTAATAATGGCAACTTTTCTTGGAAAGCTTGTTGTTGCATTCTACTGCCATGATTCTCTTTTTACACCAGTGACACTATCCCAGTCAGATTGTAAATTTTTGGAAATCCTGTTGTACATCCATTTTTCAGACATGTCAGGAAGTGCGGCCTCATTGCTATTTTGATGTACTCGTAGTTGGAATTCCCATCTGGTGAGTTCATAGGCATTTGAAATTATATACAGGCCAAAATTTACATTACATCTCAGTTGCTCTTGAACATAGATGAACTCTTTGTTTTCTAGGGAATTTTGAACCAGAGATTATAACTTTTTAGGGATTGTTAGCATTTGGCCCAAATTCTCGATGACTTTTCAATATGGTGTCAGCGACAATTACTTTGTCTCTCAGCGACAATTACTTTGGCTCTCTAGGAAAAATGCTTTAAGAGCATGCTTATGTACATTGCCTATATGAACATGAACGGTTGGCCTTGACACTACTGTTGAGGCACCAGGCACTGTCTTTAACTTCTGTTCTACAAGTGTCACTCTGTATACCATAAGGCACATGGATCAAGTCTTTCTATCTGACTTAAAGTATCAGTAAATCTTGATCGATTTATACTGGGCACTAAACAACAATTAATCCATGTATAAAACAAAATAAAATTATGTGCAAAAGAGTCCTTTTCAATACAATTTGTGCAGTTCAAGAATCACTATCTCTCTCTTACATTGCTATTTCTCTTCGACTGACAGTTCAATACATTTGAGGCCTATTCACACTATCCCAGTCTGTTGGCAATTGGGTAACTGAGTTTAACTTTAAGCCAAAATGACTATACACATTAGAGGTTGAGGCCAGTTGCACCACATTACATGCTTTATGTGCTAACAAAAAGTAAAACAGAGCGCCTCCGTTCTGTTTTGTTTTTTGTTTCCCAGATCGAGGGTCTTGTTGACCGGTGGAAGCAGCCTCTTTTGTGTATCTACTAACATCAAATTGGGCTTTTTCTTGCAACCGGCGGCGCCGGTATTTGTTGTTTTTTGTTGCTAACAAAAAGTATTTTGAGCAGCAAACTACAGCCCTGTACAAACACCATACAGTCTTGTACAACACACTGTTCTACTTGAATAATACCAAGCTATGGCTTATTAAACAGATTTGGGTAGCCTGGTCCTCTTAATTTCATTACTGGAGAGAAGCTGAGACCTTGTGCACACCCTGGGCCTAGGATCCAAGGGGCTCCACAGGTAAGACTAAAAGAGGTTATTGAGGTTGGATCCATGTGGTTTATGAGAATCTGTTTTTAAAAAAATGTGATGCTACACGCAATGACAAGCTGAGGAACAGATACTGTCTCTGGAAAGAGCTAGTAACCTGACTAGGGTGGTAGTTGGGGTGTTTTGATTTAAGAGCAGACCAGATTATTTATTGACTACAGAGAAGATAAGAAAGGAACCTTCCAGTACCAAGAACATGCAGGACCCTGTCAGTATAGCAAGTGAAAAAGCCACCAGAATGTTTTCTGCAGCAAGACCTTCACTGGATATGAGCATGGACACATTGTTATACTATGTTGCTTACTATGTTGCTGTTTAGTTTTCTGGACATGCTTTAACTGTTTTTTGCTTTTAGGCATTGTCATGGGGGTCACTGTAGTATAAATAATGATATAAGGGGGTACCCATGTGAGTTAGTGCCATTAGGGAGAGGAGTACTGAGACTAGAGGATGTAAGTGGGAAACTCCCATGCTGGCTTTTCATAGCATTTTTACAGCTAGGCACAGTATTTTATCATTTTGTTTTATTTCTGTGATCTTGTAGTGTTATTTAGTCAGCTTAGCTGTGTACTGGCTAGTGCAGGGGTCAGCAACCTGCGGCTCCGGAGCCGCATGTGGCTCTTTCACCCCTCTGCTGTGGCTCCCTGTCCAGGGGCGGAACTACCCCTGGGGCCTCAGGTTGTGGGGGGGGGGCTCAGGGAGATCTAGTTCTGGGCACCCCCCTGGTGGAATATGCAGCAGTGCCGGGGCCACGCACTGCCGACGGGCTTCTCAGTAAGGGAGCGGGTCTTGTGACTCACTTCCTCTCCCGGCTGCATCCCTAGTAACAGGCGGCGGGAGAGGAGAAGTGTGTGTCACATGCCCCGCCCCCTGCAGTGCATACCGTCTGGCTGCTGGAATGCTGGCTG